>NC_069503.1:730523477-730605977 GCF_027579735.1 Bombina bombina | reverse complement strand
GATGAGAAAATCCTGCCATACCGTTATAATGTAAACTCAGCCTTGAATGCAGTAGATGTAGCTGATATCAGGCTGTCATGTATGTATATTTTACACTTCAGTTTTCTGGGAAATGGTACTTATCTGGCTTTTAAACTGTATACATAGACTTAACCTATTTTGCAGGGACTTGCAATAGGTTTTAAATGACAATTAATTATTGAGGTAAAACGTTTTTTTGCTGGCATGTAAAAACGTTTTTTTCTCTGAGGTACTGGGTGAAAAAATGTTTTGGGCACTATTTTTCCACTTGGCAATAGTTTTGATTTAAATTAGAGCAGTTCACTGATCCCTCTCACTGTTATGTGTGTGGGGGAGGGGCCATTTTGGTGCTTTCACTACGCATCAGAAAAAACTCAGTCAGAGGTTCATTTTCTTCCTGCATGATCCGGTTCATCTCTACAGAGTTCAGGGATCTCAAAAGCCTTTTTTGAGGGAAGTAATCATTACAGCAGAGCTGTGCTGATGGTATTGACTGTGATATAAAAAACGTTTATTTGTGTATTTTTTTCTGCTGCCTGGGTTAGTTATCATTTGCTGAGGGGAACAATCCTTTGCTAAAACTGTATATTTTGACAAAGATTGATGCTATAACTTAATTATTTTATCTGTTATAATATTTTTCTGTGCTTCTTAAAGGCACAGTTCGTTTTCATATTATTTGTAAATTACTTTGAAAAGTATTTCCAAGTTGCTGTTTATTTGCTAGTGTGTTAAACATGTCTGATTCAGAGGAATATCTCTGTGCTATATGTGTTAATGCCAAAGTGGAGCCCAATAGAAATTTATGTACTAAATGTATTGATGCTACTTTAAAAAATAGTCAATCTGTACAAATTGAACATATTTCACCAAACAACGAGGGGAGAGTTATGCCGACTAACTCGCCTCACGTGTCAGTACCTGCATCTCCCGCTCAGGAGGTGCGTGATATTGTAGCGCCGAGTGCATCTGGGCGGCCATTACAAATCACATTACAAGATATGGCTACTGTTATGACTGAAGTTTTGGCTAAACTACCAGAACTAAGAGGTAAACGTGATCACTCTGGGATGAGAACAGAGTGCGCTGATAATGCAAGGGCCATGTCTGATACTGCGTCACAGTTTGCAGAACGTGAAGACGGAGAGCTTCATTCTGTGGGTGACGGTTCTGATCCAAATAAACTGGACTCAGACATTTCAAATTTTAAATTTAAGCTTGAGAACCTCCGTGTGTTACTAGGGGAGGTATTAGCGGCTCTGAATGATTGTAACACAGTTGCAATCCCAGAAAAAATGTGTAGGTTGGATAAATATTTTGCGGTACCGACGAGTACTGACGTTTTTCCTATACCTAAGAGACTTACTGACATTGTTACTAAGGAGTGGGATAGACCCGGTGTGCCTTTCTCACCCCCTCCTATATTCAGAAAAATGTTTCCAATAGACGCCGCCACACGGGACTTATGGCAAATGGTCCCTAAGGTGGAGGGAGCAGTTTCTACTTTAGCTAAGCGTACCACTATCCCAGTGGAGGATAGCTGTGCTTTTTCAGATCCAATGGATAAAAAATTAGAGGGTTACCTTAAGAAAATGTTTGTTCAACAAGGGTTTATATTGCAACCTCTTGCATGTATTGCGCCTGTCACGGCTGCAGCAGCATTTTGGTTTGAGTCTCTGGAAGAGACACTTCAATCATCCACACTAGATGACATCACACACAAACTTAAATTCCTTAAGTTAGCTAATTCATTTATTTCAGATGCCGTAGTACATTTAACTAAACTTGCGGCTAAAAATTCAGGATTTGCCATTCAGGCACGCAGAGCTCTGTGGCTAAAATCCTGGTCAGCTGATGTTACGTCTAAATCTAAATTGCTTAATATTCCTTTCAAAGGGCAGACCTTATTCGGGCCCGGCTTGAAAGAGATTATTGATGACATTACAGGAGGTAAAGGTCATGCCCTGCCTCAGGACAAGGCCAAAGCCAAGGCTAGACAGTCCAATTTTCATTCCTTTCGTAATTTCAAAGCAGGAGCAGCATCAACTTCCTCTGCACCAAAACAGGAAGGAGCTGTTGCTCGCTACAGACAAGGCTGGAAACCTAACCATTCCTGGAACAGGGGCAAACAGGCCAGAAAACCTGCTGCTGCCCCTAAGACAGCATGAATTGAGGGCCCCCGATCCGGGACCGGATCTAGTGGGGGGCAGACTTTCCCTCTTCGCCCAGGCTTGGGCAAGAGATGTTCAGGATCCCTGGGCGCTAGAGATCATATCTCAGGGATACCTTCTGCACTTCAAATCCTCTCCCCCAAGAGGGAGATTTCATCTGTCAAGGTTGTCAACAAACCTAACAAAGAAGGAAGCGTTTCTACGCTGCGTACAAGATCTTTTATTAAAGGGAGTGATCCATCCAGTTCCGCGGTTGGAACAAGGACAAGGGTTTTACTCAAATCTGTTTGTAGTTCCCAAAAAAGAGGGAACCTTCAGGCCAATCTTGGATTTAAAGATCCTAAACAAATTCCTAAGATTTCCATCGTTCAAGATGGAAACTATTCGAACAATTTTGACCATGATCCAAGAGGGTCAGTACTTGACCACAGTGGATTTAAAGGATGCTTACCTTCACATACCGATTCACAGAAGTCATTACCGGTATCTAAGGTTTGCCTTTTTAGACAGGCATTACCAGTTTGTAGCTCTTCCATTCGGACTGGCTACGGCTCCAAGAATCTTCACAAAGGTTCTGGGCACTCTTCTGGCGGTACTAAGACCGCGAGGAATTTCAGTAACTCCGTACTTAGACGACATACTGATACAAGCTTCAAGCTTTCAAACTGCGAAATCTCATACAGAGATAGTATTGGCATTTCTAAGGTCGCATGGATGGAAAGTGAACGAAGAGAAAAGTTCTCTCTTTCCACTCACAAGAGTTCCCTTCCTGGGGACTCTGATAGATTCTGTAGAAATGAAGATTTACCTGACAGAGGACAGGTTAACAAAACTTCTAAATGCATGCCGTGTCCTTCATTCCATTCAAGAGACCAGAAATTCTCTTCTATGGTGGCTTTATCGGCCACATCTGTCCAGGGGAATGCCATTCAGCAGGCCAGACTGGTCAATTGTAACAACAGACGCCAGCCTACTAGGTTGGGGCGCTGTCTGGAATTCTCTGAAGGCTCAGGGACTATGGAATCAGGAGGAGAGTCTTCTTCCAATAAACATTCTGGAATTGAGAGCAGTCCTCAATGCTCTTCTGGCTTGGCCCCAGTTAGCAACTCGGGGGTTCATCAGGTTCCAGTCGGACAACATCACGACTGTAGCTTATATCAACCATCAGGGAGGGACAAGAAGCTCCCTAGCAATGATGGAAGTATCGAAGATAATTCGCTGGGCAGAGTCTCACTCTCTCCACCTGTCTGCAATCCACATCCCGGGAGTGGAGAACTGGGAGGCGGATTTCTTAAGTCGTCAGACTTTTCATCCGGGGGAGTGGGAACTTCATCCAGAGGTCTTTGCCCAAATACTTCGACGTTGGGGCAAACCAGAGATAGATCTCATGGCGTCTCGACAGAACGCCAAGCTTCCGCGCTACGGGTCCAGATCCAGGGATCCGGGAGCGGTCCTGATAGATGCCTTGACAGCACCATGGACCTTCAGGATGGCTTATGTGTTTCCACCTTTCCCGATGCTTCCTCGATTGATTGCCAGAATCAAACAGGAGAAAGCATCAGTGATTCTAATAGTGCCTGCATGGCCACGCAGGACTTGGTATACAGATCTGGTGGACATGTCATTCTGTCCACCTTGGTCGTTACCTCTGAAACAGGACCTTCTGATTCAGGGTCCTTTCAAACATCAAAATCTAACTTCTCTGAAGCTGACTGCTTGGAAATTGAACGCTTGATCTTATCAAAGCGTGGTTTTTCTGAGTCAGTTATTGATACCTTAATACAGGCTAGGAAGCCTGTTACCAGAAAGATTTACCATAAAATATGGCGTAAATACCTATATTGGTGCGAATCCAAAGGTTACTCTTGGAGTAAGGTTAGGATTCCTAGGATATTGTCTTTTCTACAAGAAGGTTTAGAAAAGGGGTTATCCGCTAGTTCCTTAAAGGGACAGATCTCAGCTCTGTCCATTCTGTTACACAAGCGTCTGTCAGAAGTTCCAGACGTTCAGGCTTTTTGTCAGGCTTTGGCCAGGATTAAACCTGTGTTTAAAGCTGTGGCTCCACCATGGAGTTTAAACCTTGTTCTTAACGTTTTACAGGGTGTTCCGTTTGAACCCCTTCATTCCATTGATATAAAGTTGTTATCTTGGAAAGTTCTATTTTTAATGGCTATTTCCTCGGCTCGAAGAGTCTCTGAGTTATCAGCCTTACATTGTGATTCTCCTTATTTGATTTTTCACTCGGATAAGGTAGTTCTGCGTACTAAGCCTGGGTTCTTACCTAAGGTAGTCACTAACAGGAATATCAATCAGGAGATTGTTGTTCCATCCTTGTGCCCAAATCCTTCTTCGAGGAAGGAACGTCTTTTGCACAATCTGGATGTAGTTCGTGCCCTTAAATTTTATTTACAGGCAACTAAAGATTTTCGACAAACGTCTTCCCTGTTTGTCGTTTACTCTGGTCAGAGGAGAGGTCAAAAAGCTTCTGCTACCTCTCTCTCTTTTTGGCTTCGTAGCATAATTCGTTTAGCTTATGAGACTGCTGGACAGCAGCCTCCTGAAAGAATTACAGCTCATTCCACTAGAGCTGTGGCTTCCACTTGGGCCTTTAAGAATGAGGCCTCTGTTGAACAGATTTGCAAGGCTGCAACTTGGTCTTCGCTTCATACTTTTTCCAAATTTTACAAATTTGACACTTTTGCTTCCTCGGAGGCTATTTTTGGGAGAAAGGTTCTTCAGGCAGTGGTTCCTTCTGTATAAAGAGCCTGCCTATCCCTCCCGTCATCCGTGTACTTTTGCTTTGGTATTGGTATCCCACAAGTAATGATGACCCGTGGACTGATCACACTTAACAGAAGAAAACATAATTTATGCTTACCTGATAAATTCCTTTCTTCTGTAGTGTGATCAGTCCACGGCCCGCCCTGTTTTTTAAGGCAGGTAAATATTTTTTAAATTATACTTCAGTCACCACTACACCCTTGGCTTCTCCTTTCTCGTTGGTCCTTGGTCGAATGACTGGAGGTGACGTAGAGGGGAGGAGCTATATAGCAACTCTGCTGGGTGAATCCTCTTGCACTTCCTGTAGGGGAGCAGTTAATATCCCACAAGTAATGATGACCCGTGGACTGATCACACTACAGAAGAAAGGAATTTATCAGGTAAGCATAAATTATGTTTTTGTTACTTAAACCAATTAACAGCTTCCTCTGCAACGTATCTGCACACCAATCAGAAAAATTAAACCAAGTGAAAGTCAATCCTAGCGTTTTTGAAACTCTAGGATTGACTATTGAAACAAATAAAGGGGACTTTCATTCATGAAGTATAAGATACTTAATGTAGAAAGCTCCTTTATTTGTTTCAACCAACTGCCGTTCTGAGCTGCTAACGAAGCCCAAGGCAAAATATGTTTTGCTAAGAGGTGACGTTTTCATCTCTTAGCAAATAGCTGTGCAGTAAATCCGGCTCCCAAGGGCGCCAAGCTGGATTTACAGCACGGCTATTGGCTAAGAGGTGAAAACGTCACCTCTCAAGCAAAACGGCGATTCTTTAGCAGCTCAGAACGGTGATCGATTGAAACAAATAAAGGAGCTTTCTACATGAAGGGGCATATTTATCAAGCTCCGTATGGAACTTGATGCCCCTTGTTTCTATAGATCGCTGCTCCATAACTTGTCCGCCTGCTCTGAGGCGGCGGACAGAAATAAACCCGATCGAATACAATTGGAGCAGGGGGCGGCATTGCACCAGCAGTTCACAAGAAAGTCCCCTTTATTTAGTTCAATAGTCAATCCTAGCGCTTCAAAAATTGACTTTCAATTTAAGCTGCAGCTGTAGTAAACTTAAAAAAATAAATAATAAAAAAAAATCATTATTTTATCGGCATATTTCTTAAAATTTAGGCACATAAATAGTCCAGATACATGGCTTCAATTTAGGGCAAGCTGAAGACATTATGCTGCCTGTATCCAAGAATGAAATAATACCCCACTAAAGTGCCACCTGGATCCTGTAATCCTCCCAGTTACAGAACCAACCATGAGCCAAATACAAAAGTGACAAATCTATTCGGCCATCAATGGTACCTTTCGTTGGTGAGTGGGAGCAGCAGCTGGGAGGCGGGTGGGCGTGTTATCGATGGCTGGGTTTCGGATCCGTCGTTACCAAAGTGTGTGCAGTAGTTGCGGCGGGGGGGGGGGGGGTGTACGTGCGCGCCAAATATGCACATTTTATCATTTATTGTATATGAAGGAGGGAGGGGGGATCTGGGATGTGTACAAGGGATCTGGGATGTGTACAAGAGATCTGGGAGGGGGAGGGAGGTAGAATATTGAGGGGGGGCAGCTACACTACAGAAAAAAAATATTATTTGCAAGTACCCAAGATGGCGGCATATATGTATAACAACAATAATTGTGGGATATGTTTACCGGCTGTATTTTGTACCTGGATGGAAACATGTGTTGATTGATTGTAGTAATATTGTAATCATCTTTGTGTGCATATTGTCTTTCCCAACAATAAAAATGAGATGTGAAAAAAAAATGGTGGAATGAAATATAACAAAATGGGCCTAGATCAATACTTTGGGATGTCTTCTAAAAAATATATATATATACATGTCAAGGGATATTCAGGGATTCCTGACAGATATTAGTGTCCCAATGTAACAAGCGCTAATTTTGAAAAAAAAATGGTTTGGAAATAGCAAAGTGCTACTTGTATTTATGGCCCTATAACTTGCAAAAAAAAAGCAAAGAACCTGTAAACATTGGGTATTTCTAAACTCAGGACAAAATTTAGAAACTATTTGGCATGGGTGTTTTTTGGTGGTTGTAGATGTGTAACAGATTTTGGGGGTCAAAGTTAGAAACCGTGTGTTTTTTTTCCATTTTTCAATCATATTTTATAAAAAAAATTATAGTAAATTATAAGATATGATGAAAATAATGGTATCTTTAGAAAGTCCATTTAATGGCGAGAATAACGGTATATAATATGTGTGGGTACAGTAAATGAGTAAGAGGGAAATTACAGCTAAACACAAACACCGCAGAAATGTAAAAATCGCCTTGGTCCCAAACGGTCAGAAAATGGAAAAGTGCTGTGGTCCTTAAGGGGTTAAATGTTATCTAACCATGTACTATAACATATTATTGTATTGCTTATATAAAGAGGAACAAAGGGAAAAGGCTGCTAAAACACTGAAGGTAGGGTACCCAGGCTAGTCCTTAAAAAAAAAATAAAAAAAATTTTTTATCCTGAAGATGAATATGAAGTACAGCCAGCTGGAGGATAACCAAACAATAAGAACAAGTCAAAAATGTAAAAAAAATGGGAAAGTGGAAAAGAGGAAAGGGTGAATTTTTGTTGTTACTTTCAGTAGACTACACTGTAGGGTTAGTGCACCGCAGTGGAGGCCATGCTGTGTGTGTTTCATGCTGCTGATTTTTGTAGGCTGAAGAAAGATTATTTTTTTTATACTGGGTTCTTCAGTACCACTTTTTAGGCTCCAATAACAGGTCAGATGTTTAGAATTTCCTATAGAATTACTAAGCAACTGATTACATCACCTGTGCTGTCCTTCACACATCCCTAATATCTGACCTGTAACTGCATCCTGAGGAATTGAAGAAACCTTTTGTACAACTCTATAAAGCTACCATCTTACACTCTCCTGTTTCTAGAAAGCGAGTACTGGGAGTGTCATGACAGTGCATTGTGAAACAGACAGAAAAACAACACAAATAACATTGCCTAACTGATGAGAGGAACAGGTGCTAAAAAGGCAACTCTGCAAACTAGAGGTTATACGTGATCCTTGTTCTCCTGCGCTAATTATAAATAGCAAGTTTCCAATTTAGGGCTAAATTACAAGTGGAGCGCTAATTTATAGCTCATCCGTAAACTGGCAAAGTAGCCTGTTTATAGGCGCACGATAAATAACCAGCCATTACAAGTGGCTGGTTATTGTTACCGTGAGCTGGCGGTAAAAATTAGCGCTCCGAAAATGAATTAATTTTCTAAATGTGCCCCAATTGCCCCCAAATTTAAGTGTGGTATTGGCATTATTAAAAAAATAAAAATAAATGTAGCATTTAAAAATAATAATAAAACTGCACAAAGCAATTTTTAAGGTTTAAAGGTGGTGGGTGTGGAATGTTAGAAAAAAAAAACACGGCACTGAAAAGTGCCTTTACATTGAGGTCTATGGGGAACTATGTGTTCACTGTAAATATATATGTATATGCTTATACAGGTATACCCCGCTCATACAGCGGGTTAGGGACCGGAGCCCCGCTGTAAAGTGAAAACCGCCTTAAAGTGAAACAAGGCAGTTTTAGCTATCTTTTCACTTGCCAGTGTGTTTAAAAACTTAAAAACATGTTTAAACTAACATATATTAGAGGTGCAATATTGCTATGTTTAGTTTAACACTAGCTCAGCACAGTATTCAATAAATACTGTACCTGTAAAATAGTGACAATTACTGTAGTAAAATTTGCCAGACTATAATACTGAGACACAGATCGCACTGTAATGCTGTAATCAAAGTGAACTGCACATAACAAAATGGTGCCAGTCACTTTTCTCGCAATCTCTCGAAGATTACAGCACTGTTTCAAATTTTTGGAGGTTGAACTTCAGCTCCACAAAGCGCTGTATTAGCGAAACACTGTAAAGTGAAGCGCTGTAAAGTGAGGTATACCTGTATACCTGTACATATATATTTATTTGTTATTACGTGTATAAACACAAAGATATATATGTATGCAAGTATATACATATATTTTAAAATCTGCTGCGCGACTTAAACCCCTCCGCTGCGCATTTTTGCGCTCCACTCATAATCTGGGGAAGTGGTAGGGGCATATATGAAATTCATTTTATGTTTGGTGTTTTGTTTGTTTATATATTAGTATTAATAGCAGGCAAACATAGTTAAACTGGATAAAATCACTCGGTAAAGTCAGAATTTTGTTTTAAGATCGAATATTTTTATTGTTTGATATTTTATTTGTTCTCTTTTTCTGAATAAATTTGCAAGATAATGATTTATCGTTGAATTTCATTTAGTAAGTAACGTAAGTATAGATTGCTAAAAGATGGTGTTTTGGGAAGCAGAACTGATGCTAAATATGAAAGTATAAAACATTTAGGAAATCATTACTCCCTGCTATAATTTACAATATACACTATAGAAATATATACATGAAAATGTTATTGTCTTCAGTTTCATATAGGGGTTTCCATGTTTTGTTATGACTGCAAACTAAAATTATTTTCTAAAAGTGCTTTACCTCCTACAGTATTTAATAAGTCCAGTAGGTGGCATGAAAAGCAAACTAACAGCAAAACTGAAAAACGTCTCTGAAGACTGCTTCATCATGTGATACAGCACACTGTGATTAGCTTTTTAAAATAACTGAAACGGATTAATGCAACAAGCAATGTCATCCCCAGCTACAAAGGAAATCAGGACTATGAAAGATTTTTTGGAAGAAGCAGAGATCAACCTTCTTGAATGCAAAGTCTGCTTTGAAAAGTACAGCCAGCAAGACAAGCATAGGCCCAGAAATCTCCCCTGTGGCCACATAATGTGTCAAGAATGTGTCTCATCTGTTTACATCCCCAGAGATCAGAGGCTTGAGTGTCCTTTCTGCCGCCAGGTCTACAGATCAATGAAGACCAGTGTGTGTCTACCTGTGCTTCATTTAATGGAGGTATTAGGGCGTGTGGCACCTGATTATTTGGAATCTGATACACCAGACAGAACAAGTTATGAAAAATCCAGCCTCAGATCAACGAGTTTTAACCAGAGATGGTCATTTGGGGGTTGGGGCACCCTTATCAACCCAACTGGTTTAGCAATGTGTAAGAAAACCAGATGCCTGGTAGTGGCTCATGATGGTAAGAAGAGAGTCAGTGTTTTTACGATGAATGGGAAATGTATTCAGCAAATGGGAGATAAAACTGATATGACAAATGGCATAATTTACCCAATTGATGTTGCTGTCACATTAGATGGATACATTGCTGTGACAGATACTGGTGATCATTCCCTTAAAGTGTTTAATCAATATGGAAAGAGAGTTGTGGTTGTTCAAGAACCCTTCTGTTTGCCTTGGGGTATAGGTATCAACCCTCAAAATGAGGCCATAGTTTCTGATACAGATGCA
This sequence comes from Bombina bombina, assembly GCF_027579735.1. Lineage (NCBI taxonomy): Eukaryota > Metazoa > Chordata > Amphibia > Anura > Bombinatoridae > Bombina > Bombina bombina. Next base: position 730,595,602 of record NC_069503.1, on the reverse strand, counting down.
GGAGAACTTGTTCTTGTAGCTGCTGACTTTCAATGTGGGAAAATCCAGAAGACTGTAACAATATACTCAAATTTATGTAATCCAAAAGAAATAGCAGTGTGTCAGAAATCGGGAACTGTTGTCATTGTTGAACATGTTGCAAAAAGCAGACAGAATTCTACTGGAACTTGCATCAAGATATTAAGCAGCAAGATGATGCTTGTAAGACAAATTGATAGTTTTAGTTTAAGTTTAGTTCTTCCTTTAGCAGTACATGCACGTGGAGTAACATTTGATGAAGAGGGGAACATTTTGGTAGCAGATGCAAATAACAGGTGCGTTATTTGTTTAGATCAAGCAGGAGATGGTAATCCCTTAAAAAATATTGTTGCTAGTGGCCTTTCATATCCAGTGGCAGTAACAACTCTAGGGGATGGTTCCATTGCTGTATTAGATGCACTGAACCATTCTGTGCTGGTTTATACTCCTCAATAAATATAGGACTTGTTGTTTTTTGCAAAAATAAAATTACTGCAGATATTGATAATCTTGCTTTTAAAACTTACTCTATCTTAAAGGGACAGTCTAGGCCAAAATAAACTTTCATGATTCAGATAGAGCATGCCATTTTAAACAATTTTCCAATTTACTTTTATCACCAATTTTGCTTTGTTCTCTTGGTATTCTTAGTTGAAAGCTTAACCTAGGAGGTTCATATGCTAATTTCTTAGACCGTGAAGGCCACCTCTTTTCAGAATGCATTTTAACAGTTTTTCACCACTAGAGGGGGTTAGTTCATGTATTTCATATAGATAACACTGTGCACGTGAAGTTATCTGGGAGCAGGCACTGATTGGCTAAACTGCAAGTCTGTCAAAAGAACTGAAATAAAGGGGCAGTTTGCAGAGGCTTAGATACAAGATAATCACAGAGGTAAAAAGTATGTTAATATAACTGTGTTGGTTATGTAAAACTGGGGAATGTGTAATAAAGGGATTATCTATCTTTTAAAACAATAAAAATTTTGGTGTAGACTGTCCCTTTAATAAGATAAGAGGAATCACCATTGATAATGATACAAAAGGGCTCTCCTGCCATCCCTAGCCTGAAGAGTTTTTTTCTTTTTAGTTGTTTCAGGGCAGTACACACAAGAGGAAGGCAACAGCCACCCCATTTAGGGCTAGATTACAAGTCAAGTGCTAATTTAATGCTCGCCTGGAAACAGGCAAATTTGCCCATTTGTGGGCAAGCAATACATAACCAGCCATTACAAGTGGCTGATTATTGCTACCACGAGCTTGCGGTAGCAATTAGCGCTCAGAAAACTAGCGATCAGATCTCTGGTACATTTTTCTAAAAAGTGCCCCAAATGCCCTCAAAATACAGGATATTATAAAAACAACAATACTAGGCAATTTTAAGGGTTTAACGTTGGTGGGTGTGGGTTGTAGGAAAAAAAACTGAACTGAAAAGTGCCTTTACATTGTGGTCTATGGGAACTGTATGTTCCCTGTAAATATATATGTATATGCTTTTATATATATATATAAATCTTGTCACAGAAGTTCACTCACAGGACTTTCATAGATAATATTCAAATCTTTATTTAAAACTCATAAAAGAATAGATCACAAGTCGACGTTTCGGCCCTATGATAGGCCTTTCTCAAGACTAAGGGGCATATCTATCAAGCTCCTTATGGAGCTTGAAGCCCTGTGTTTCTGGCAAGCCTTCAGTCTCGCCAGAAACACCAGTTTCGAAGCAGCGGCCTAAAGATCGCTGCTCCATAACCTGTCCGCCTGCTCTGAGGAGGAGAACAGAGATCACCGCAATTCAACCCGAATGAATACGATCAGGTTGATTGACACCCCCTGCTAGCGGCCGATTGGCAGCGAATCTGCAGGGGGCAGCGTTGCACCAGCAGTTCACAAGAGCTGCTGGTGCAATGCTGAATGCGGAGAGCGTATTGCTCTCCGCATTCAGCAAGGTCTATCGGACATGATCCGCAATGTCGGATCATGTCCGACAGGCCTTTCATAAATAGGCCTCTAAATGTTTTGAACAAACATATCATTACAGCGGCAGCTCAGCCGCACTCCCATCAGACAAGCTTCATCAGCCGGGATCAGCTGAGATGCCGCTGTAATGATATCTTTGTTCAAAACATATTGGGGCATATTTATCAAGCTCCGTATGGAGCTTGATGCCCCGTGTGAAACAGAAGTTATGAATCAGTGGACAGAAAGGCGGCAGACAGAAATTGGCAGAAAGCAACCCGATCGAATACGATTAGGTTGATTGACACCTCCTGCTAGTGGCCGATAGGCCGCAAATCTGCAGGGGGGGTATTGTACCAGCAGTTCACAAGAACTGCTTGTGCAATGATAAATGCCTAGAGCGTATGCTTTTATCGATGTGCAGCGGACTTGATCCGCTATGTCGGATCATGTCCGCTTGCACCATCATAAATAGGCCCCTTAGTTTTCAGAAAGGGCCGAAACATCGACTTGTGATCTATTCTTTTATGAGTTTGAAATAAAGATTTGGAGGCCTATTTATCATTGCGTCTATCTCAACGCATTCACTGGAGTCAATACGCTCGCCAGACATCGCTGCCGCAAATCTACATACGACGGCCTTATTTATTAAAAAGTCTGTCAAAAACACGCGTCAAGTACGGAGTGATGAGCATCGGACTATTGATAAATAAGAGTCATCAATGTTGTCGATATTCTGTTTTTCCCAACTTTATACCATTTCATTACTGTCAATGAACAAGCACATTTCTCTAAAGCTAATCTTTTATTTTTCATCTGTTAATGTCCAAGAAATAGCTAGATTTATACTTGAATAAACAATAATATCTCGTAGAAAGCCATTTTCTATGTATTTGTTATACAAAAAACTGATATGATATTTCTACATAAATTAATGTGTATTTGTATTTCTAGAAATCATGATATGCCTATCTCATGTTTTTGTTTTTTTTATTAAATGATTATGAATGCTAGAATTTGTACATATATCTTTGCACATACTTGTATATATATATGTGTTATGTCCGAAATCTTTTGCAAACATATTTACATGTCCCTAAATTCCTCTTTTTTGGTTCTAAGCAATGTTGTCTTTAATATATCTGTTTATTTATACCACTATATGTATATATAGTGTAAATGTATCATTATTCTGAGCAGGAATAATTGTGAATAGAACATGTAATCAGGGTATCATATGTATTTATTTGCTATCAATGGATATTTTAAGAGCTGGGTCAGTTTTCTCTCTGCACCTGTGTAACCCTTCCTGATTGCAGTGTAGTTTTAAACACCACCGCTACACAGGTCTGGCATATATGATGACATTTCTTAATGAAAATGAAATTCAAGAGAAGGAAGAAAAACACTGTAAATAGCATGATATTAAAGAGGTGGTTTTAATTTCTGCTGTATCTGAATCATGACAGTTTAATGTAAGGTAAACTATCCCTTTGAGCTATCAGCTTAAGATTATATTGAATCAAACATCATTCGAATTTTAAAATCATTGACTAAAATATTATACTGTGTGTCCTAATGTCATCATCAATGTTTAACTTTAATACTAATTTCACATGTACATACTTTTTAAAGTATAATACACAATGTAACAAATGGCACTTACAAGTTCTGATGAGTGATCAATGACACAAGTATCGAGCAATTTGATTCGTTAGTGATAGTAGAAAATGTATATTTAAATCAGATTGGCTGATGTCATAAATCATGTGATTATGCATTTCTCAATCAAAAGTGATGGAAAATATCACTAGTTTGTGGGTTGTTTAGGAGTATTGCGTCAAATTTGATGCAAAAATTGTTGCGTCAAATTTGGTGTGAAGTGGAGAGTGGGACTTGTATTACATGCCTTATACATGGTGCAAATAGATTTATCAAAAAAATTAAAATAAAAAAAGGAAGTTAGCTATATTATGTTATGTATTTATTTCATTTTTATCTCTATATCTACTAGTGCACCAAGTTTGGAGCAATACTTCGCACCCAGGTTTGGAGCAATACTTCGCACCAAGTTTGCAGCAATACTTCACACCAAGTTTGGAGCAATAATATTGTCCCCTTCCTTTATAATGAGAGACTTAGGGTCCGAATTATCAAGCTCCGACCGATAAAGACTGCTGCTCCATAACTTGTCCGCCTGCTCTGAGGCCGCGGATAGAAATCAACCCGATCGAATACAATCGGGTTGATTAACACCCCCTGCTAGCGGGCCGATTGGCCGCGAATCTGCAGGGGGCGGCATTGCACCAGCAGTTCTTGTGTATGCTGTCAGCATTTATCGATGTGCGGCGGACATGATACGCTACATTGTATCATGTCCGCTCGCACATTAAAAAATAGGCCCCAAAGATGTACCATAATCCACAAGTAGTAATGTATTTTTTTCATTTTTATCCCTATATCTACTAGTGCACCAAATTTGGAGCAATACTTTGCACCAAATTTGGGGCAATAATATTGTTTGATTTAGAAAGAGTATACAATTTTGAATCAAAGGTTTTTATTGAGGTTTTTGTTCATATAACATTGAAATGTAAAATATGTTCTAACATGAACATAACATTTATATGAATATAAATACAATAAAATAATTTTGAGCAAGTTGCGATATACATCCACTAAAACATATTCAGCTAAAGAACCTCAGTTTTTTCATTTTTAAATACCCACTTATCCAATTCTATAGGCCACTCTCGAACCCATCTCCGATATCTTATGATGCTGGAGGTAAATAGTGTGATATATAGCCACTTATGGGCATGAATTATAAATCTAAGTTAATGTGAGGAAGTGGGTTAATACCGCAAAAGAAAATTCATCACGTTGGGTGAATGGTTAATATAGCCCCCCAGGAACTCACGTTAACCCGGAGGGGGGGGGAGGTGATTTGAATATAAGCAGTGTAGATCTATTAACTGCTTTTTTACCAAAATGACTCTATGTACACTGATATATATCTTATTGCCATACATACTCTACATCTAAGTATTAAGCTCTAGCGGGGCCTTTCTATATTTATTACTTCATTTGTTTTGTACCCGCACATTATTCTTTTAAGGACACTAGTTGTGAAAATTTGAGTAGCTACACCCCCTGAGATACCGTCACTAACATGGTAATAGAAGAAATGAGTCACTCTCTCTGCGAGGGAAGGACACTTAATGTATATATCTGAAGAGCATTAAGCATATAGAAAATAACATTTTGCAGATAACAGTATGCATGCATTACAGTTTCCCGCACATATCAATAGCACACAGCTTTCCCATCACAAAAAAATAATTAAAGAAAAATATCTAGATAGAATCCCATGAGTCAGAGGAGAGGTAGCATTAGGAGGGCATAATTCTATTATCACATAATGTTCTATAACACCTGTAAACAATGCCAAATCCGCTGGCTCGGCCGCAACCAGCGGGGCAGGCTTAGATTAACATGCTGAACCCATCTAAAGAGACACACAATGGACATAGATATTACAGTGTCCTAATATACAGTTGGCGTGTCTATAGTTTCCAACTCGACAGAAATAAAAAATACATACGAGAGTAGCATCTATGAGGTTAGGGAAGCCTAAGTGAAGAGCTTGAGAAATACATAAATTAAGGGGTGTCTAATCCCAAGTAGCTCAGGGATTCAAAATGGGGAAAAAACATAGCTACCCAAATATAACAGAGTAAGTGAAAAATAAATAACTACAATATAATATAATGGTGACATAAGTGACTCAAATATAATATGAAGACCTAATATTTCATCTAGTGTTCATCAGCTTGCCATGTTTCCCAGCTAACATGTAGTGAAGTACCTACTGAGGAGGTTATATATTACACATTATTGTATTGTTAAGGGTAAACCACTAGACCATCTGTTCACATTTATGCCTTTTTGTTTGCACCATCAAAGTCCCATAATAACTAGTAGGCTCCGTTACTGAACCACTTAAATAAAACAGGTGAACTGACTTGAACCTCGACAACTTTAATACAACATGCACTGCCTAACAGTAAAGTACATTTTGAGCCATGTGGCCAGAGAGAGAATGAAACGGCTTCGTATTTACTGGGGTATGTCAACCAGTGACACGTCCCCAGCAAGCTAGATGGACCAAAGTACATAGCAATAACAAGTCTCTTTTAGTTGAGATAAATGACCGATTCTCTACATCAAGCGTTATATTGGGCTCTTAGTAATAGCCTTTAGGGTTCAAACCGAATAGGGCCTCCTGTGGAGTGTGAGTTAGGCAGCTGTAAGGGAACCTCCCAGGGTCCCATGATGACCTCTCTGGAGCATATAGGCGTAGGAAGCACGACTTAGTTATCTTTAGGAGGACCCGTGAACAGAGACTGTGTTTCTGATAGAGCCTTGTGCTCCGGGTGATGACCACAACAGGTTTCCAGTTAGTGCTGTACCAGCTCTTGATGTAATAAGTAGGAGATCGTGCTATAGTTCCTCCCTTATTAAAGGTGCTTTTCAATTCCTTATGTACAATAGTGTATCCCAAACACAATGTACCTTGCTCTATCTCCTGCTTGACAGCCCAATGTGAGATAACCGCAGTAGCAACCGCGTGTATAGAAGAGAGCTGTGAGGTGCTATTCTGCTCCACTGCGTCCGTCTGTGTAGCCCTCTCGATACTGGAGCCCTTTGTCTTAGCTATGCCCAACTTCTCTGAGTCCCGGAGTGGATCTTCTGTCCGTTGTGGCTGGTCTGGTTCAAGCTGATCAGTCACCTCCGTGACTTCCATTGGCTGCATCGTAATCTGCAGTGGGGCCACATTATTACCCAGCTCCGCGAGAAGGACTTGCTGATGAGAGTCCAGGGAACACATTAGGTCTTGTATAGCAGCTAGGATAAGCTTCTCCATTAGAGTACTGAAGAGGTAGTAAGAATAGATGCTGTAAAGCTGTCAATCTGTGTGTTATATGGTTATCTGCAAATATGGCGGCTCACTTCGCGTCTTGGTCTCAGTGAGACAGAAGGCCCTTGTGTAGACACTGTATCACTTAATTTGTCCCTGTGCCTCAAATCGTGTAGTCTATGGTCTGGAGTATGTTAAGAGCCAGTAATAGAAAAATAAAAGTTCTGAATGTGCCATTAATTGATAATTTAATAAGCAGATGCTAAGAGCTCTGAAATGGCACGTCTTTCTGCCTTGGCTGTTGGCTCCGCCCCCCAAGCAAGAGTATACAATTTTAATAAAGTTTTGAATTTACTTTTATTATCTAATATGCTTCATTGTCTTGCAGCATCGAACATTACCTTTCTGTGTTTTCAGACTCCCATTGATTTCTATGGCATTCGCAGCCTCAAGGGTGGAGGTTTGAATGATAGGTATGCTGCGTCAGAATTGACGCGAGCGTACCTGTTGAATGTTTGATAAATTGGGAATAGGGTCAAATAGAGTCAAATGTGAATTTGAAACATCTGGAATGACGCAAGCATCAATCTGCGTCGGATTGAGATCGCGGGAGCGTATAATACGTCACACATTTCAACATTTGCCGATCTTGACTCTTTGTTAACTAAAGCGGATCAATCTCACGTCCAATTTGACGTGGGATTCCAGCGTATTATCAGTTGAAGCTTTGATAAATCTACCCCTTGAATATTATCTATGAAAGTCCTGTGAGTGCCCTTCTGTGACAAGATTTGTATATTTGATTCAAGGATTGCACCCGGGCACAAATTGTATCCGATTGGTTGGAGTGCTGGACTGTTGGCTATTTACTATATATATATATATATATATATATATATATATATATATATATATATATATATATATGTGTGTTTTAATATGTGTATATACACATGTTAACACATAAATGTATATAACGATATACATATATAATTGCAATTTGCTGCCATCGCTGTGCTACTTAGCCCCTTCACTGCTCTAAGTTCTCTTGCCATGTCTCACAGCATAAGAAAGAGGCTCCCATAAATGTCAACTTGTAATACCAGTGCACATTAGCGGAAAAGCGATATTTAGCGCTCCATTTGTAATCTGGGTCTTAAAGGGATGCTAAACCCAATTTTTTTCTTTCATGATTCAGATAGAGCATGCAATTTTAAGCAACATTCTAATTTATTCCTATTATCAATTTTTCTGTATTTGAAAAGCAGGAATGAAAGCTTAGGAGCCGGCCCATTTTAGGTTCAGCACCTGGGTAGCGCTTGCTGATTGGTGGCTAAATGTATCCACCAGTCAGCAAGCGCTATCCAGGGTACTTAACCAAAAATGGGCCCGCTCCAAAGCTTTCATTCCTGCTTTTTCAAATAAAGATACCAAGAGAACAAATAAAGATTGATAAAGGAGTAAATTAGAAAGTTGCTTGCTCTATCCGAATAATGAAAGAAAAAAATTGCGTTTTGTATCCCTTTAAGCTGTTATAGTGCATGCTCCCTGTTTTCCTGTGCATGCACAGTATTTATGTTCCAGCTGACTCAACAATGTAAACAGTATAAAAGTATATAGTGAATTGCTTGCACAGGAAATCAGGGAGTATGTTATAGTAACTAAATTGGGGTAGACCATTGTCACCTGGTTGGCTGAACTTTCAACAGCAACTAAAAAAATAGAGAAATAATCGGCAGGCTTGGGGTGGCCTGAAAAGCTTTCCCGGACAGAGTTATTTTTCTCATTAACAAAACTGATTTTGCATAGAATAATACTTATTTTTACATTTACTTTTTAAATATCTGCAGTACCATTCTTTATATTTACTATCCTTAATATGGAATGGTAACCATATTGTAATTTTCTCTCTCCCTCTTTCGCTCTAACAGGCTAAAATATTATATCTAGCTGATGTGAAGATTAGTTGGAATATGAATATTTAATTATGTTGTATGCATAACATAAGAGAATGTACATCAGTATTCTATCACCTAATACACATTACCCATGTTAGCCCGTTAAGAGTTGGGAGTAGTTGGCATATTAAATATCAAATCATTTTTCACAGTTGAGGCATGCTTTGATAAAACTGAAATTCCATTCCTATTTCCTTTTTTTTCCTAATTAGTCTTTTTAAATGACTTACATATTTTCTAAAGAATTACATATATATATATATATATATATATATATATATATATATATATATATATATATATATATATATATATAAAGAGAGAGAGAGAGAATGTCTCATTGTGTAGCTTATTAACAAATCTAGACAACTCAGAAGGCTTGCTTTTCCCATAGAAAACCTCTGGATACATTTGTTCCAATGCAGCAAAGGATTCTGGGTAAGACATGCAAATGAGGTTCGCAATGACTCACTTTTTTACTTCAGTCTGCTGTTAGGCATATATATATATATGTTGTGGGTAAAGACAGATATTGGGTAATCCTATCATTACCCGTGAAAAGCGGACATTACCCAAGCGGCTGTGGGTAAAGCCCAATGTAACATCCTAAATCTCCTCAGAGTCCATTGAGTCATCAAACGTATATCCAATGCACTGTAATTCCCCATCTTCACTATCTCTTTTTTGCCTCATTATCCAAGGTTCACTTGGGGTGGATGCCAGAGGGTTGGTGGGGCGCTTTCCTTGAACCCCTCAGGCAGAGGCAAAATAAATAGTGTAGATGGGGAATTACAGTACAACAGGTTTTACCCACAGCCGCTTGGGTAATATCTGTTTTACCTGGGTAATCCTAGGATTACCCAGATTCCTGACTTTACCCGTAACATAATAATACACATACTCATGTATTACCTACATCATAACATTAAAATCATTCTGTGTGCACATTTAGGACCAGATAACAAGTGGAGAGGTATTCAACACTCCCACACTTTATCTAACACCTGAGACCTCATATCTTTGAGCCCTTATAACTTTTTTGTGCATTTTTATTAGATGGTGTTATCGTGAGTGTAACTTACTTTGTAATGTATTTGTGATGTGTTTTGTGACACTTTTTTGTTTTGCAAAATAGTTAACCAGAGCTCTGAGGACACACTATCCAGAAGAGCATTAACTTCAGTTATGCTCAAGCGATCGCATTTACTTTCAACATGTAATATGAGCGCTACATTCGATGCTCGCAAGCAGCCGCAATAAAACCCTTTTTGCTCTCACGTCACTGTTAGCGATCCACTCATAATCTGCGCTTATTTTTTAAAGATATGTTTAAACCTATGTTTTAACATGACTAAGAGATTCTAATCACATGACTAGATACCAATGTGCTAAATGAAAATGTACCTGTAATCACCCCATTTAGTACTTTATTTCTGCCTGAATGGCTAAATTGTAGTATTCAGATACCTGCTCACCAAGTGGCAGCACTAAGTACATATGACAAAAGTAACAGGTGTATTTTCCTCACTGACTTTTAAATAAAATTCCTAGGAATACAAAAACCTGCAAATGTGTGTGCATGCTAAAGATTATTTTTTATCATATCATAAAATGTAAATTGGTAGTGGTTACTGGGCTTATTTGTTTTAAAATGTGTTTATGCTATTTTAAACGGCATCACTGTCCTATAATAAATAATGTGTTTGCACAGAATTTACTTTAAAAAGTATTTTATTAATCAATATTGCTTTCTTTTGATGTTACATTTAATTAACGCTCTTTCATCTATTGCCGGTGCATGAATTTTGTTCTTATTAAAAAGGAGTAAGTTATGTACCGAGCACCAGTTATGTGACAAAATATGGCCTAGATTACAATTGGAGCGTTATTGATTGTGAATGCAGAGTGCTATTAATACTGCAGGCCCGTAATGTAATGTAAAGTTTATTAATGTAATAAAAATATAATAAGGTGTTAATAAAAAGTGGGTATAAATGTCTGTATATTTTTATATATATATATATATATATATATATATATATATATATACACACACATACAAATATACATACTTATATAAACACATGTAAGCCCTTCCCACTCAAACACCTTGTCATTTACCATATCACATTAAAACAATGTGAACACCAGTTTTTTATTTTAAAAATATAAACCACTCATTAAAATATAATATATATATATATATATACATATATATATATATATATATATAAAGACAAATACATATAAAGAGCTATATACTTATATATTCATACATATATATATATATATATATACACACACACACACACACACACACACAATTGGAAAAAAAAAACATTTTCTTCTGACTGAACAATGATATTTCAACTATTTCATAACATACCATCAGCATTAGCACACTATGGGGCCGAATTATTAACGTCCGCAGCACACCAAAAAATGCCGACAGCATACGCTCTCAGCATTTATCATTGCACAAGCATTTCCCTAGAAATGCTTGTGCAATGTCGCCCTCTGCATATTTGTATGCGATCGGGCGGATTGCTATCCACCGCCTCAGAGGTGGCAGATGAGTTGAGGAGTAGCGGTCTTTAACAGAGGCATTGGGGCCCATACGGGGCTTGATAAATCATCCCCTCTGGCTTAGCGCACCTTCTGGTTAACACTCAAGCAAAAGCCAGAACAGAATTTTGTAGCTTGCTCCAGAGAAGTCTCTAAGGAGAGGGATGTAGCATGCCCGTGCTATCAGACCTCCAGATATAAGTGCGCCTGAGGCTTTCATATTGAAAGATAACTTTTTACTTTAAACTTTTAATATAAGTGTAGGAATAAGAGCATTATTGATTTAACTTGAGTGATGTTAGTGCTCAATAGCGCCAATACATTGCATCAAAATAAAAAACATGTTTACTTTATTAACCCTTGTATACCAAGGTGAAGTGTATTAAAATGCCTCTTTGCCAAACTACCTTCAAACAATGATTCAATGACGTGGATACCTTTACAACATAGTGCTAATGGGATTATGCTTTGATCATCGGGCCCTTAGAGAGCAGCGGAGTCACTATGGGTGGCTACAGCTCTTTTCTACAATCCAGTGAAGCAGCAAAACAAATAATGCCAAATGCTGTTCCTTTACAAAGAAAGGTATTATCATGCATACACATTGGGGCTGATTTATCAATGTCTGACATCGCTGAATGCCGACAGCAACATTGCACAAGCAGTTTACCAGTACTGCTTATGCAATGCCGCCCCCTACAGATTCACGGCCAATCGACCGCTAGCAGGGGGTGTCAATCAGCCCGATCAGAGGCAGCGGATCGGTTATTGAGCAGCGGTGTTTAGACCGCTGCTTCATAACTGCTGTTTCTGGCAAGCCTGAAGGCTTGCGTGGAAACGGGAATTCAGCCCCATTGCCACTTATTATGGTGTTGGGTAAAAGCAGTACATTGGAAATTTGTTTAAAATGACATGCTCTATTGTAATCATGAAAGTGTCATTTTGACTTTACAGTCCCTTTAAAATATTATATTTAGAGTATAGTAATAGCTAAACCACAGTAGGCATCCATATTATATAGGTATTGGAAAAATTAGACCCTTAGGGGCCGAATTATCAAAGTGCGAGCTGACATGATCCGCTGTCGGCATTTATCATTGCACAAGCATTTCTAGTGAAATGCTTGTGCAATGCCACCCCTGCAGATTTACGGTCAATCGGCCACTAGCAGGGGGTGTCAGTCATCCCGATTGTATCTGATCAGGATGATTGCTGTCCGCCGCCTCAGAGGTGGCGGACGAGTTAAGGAGCAGATGTCTTAAGTCCGCTACTTCTTAACTCCTGTTTCCTGCGAGCCTGAAGGCTCGCGCGCAAACAGATACATTCTGCACCATTGATTGGTTGATAAATTTACACCTTTGTATCATATGATTGCAATTAGATCTATGTATATTGTATTAATACCTATAAGTCGATTATATTTGATCCTAATACCTGATATGTAGTGTATAAATGTATCCATGAAGTAGTATATTGTTTCTCTTTTTCTTCACTTTTATTGTATTGATCTAATATTTGAAAATGAATAAAAATATTTTAAAATAAAATATCTTATTTTGACAAACATTAAAGGGACAGTCTAGTCAAAATTAAACTTTCATGATTCAGATAGGGCATGCAATTTTAAACAACTTTCCAATTTACTTCTATTATCTAATTTGCTCAATTCTTTAGATATCCTTTGTTGAAGAAATAGCAATGCACATGTGTGAGCCAATCACACAAGGCCTCTATGTGCAGCAACCAATCAGCAGCTACTGAGATTCAAGAGAATGAAGCAAATTAGATAATAGAAGTAAATTAGAAAGTTGTTTAAAATTACATGCTCTTTCTAAATCACGAAAGAAAAAAATTGGCTTTCATGTCCCTTTAACTCTCTTTTTTTTCACACAGCAATAATCCAAAAACTGTTCTGATTCCCATGTCGAGGTTGGACAAAGTTTTGTTCAGATTGTAACACTGTGTATTTGTAAACTTTCACAAACTTTACAAAAAAAAGGATTTATGTACTGAACAAAAAACAATAAAAAACAGATTATACTCCAACAGTATCCAAATGTATCCACAACATAGCAAACATAACCAAATGTATTCTAATTGAGCATTCAAACAGAAAAACATGGATCATTTTAGTAATAAACAAACATCTGGGAACTGAAAAGAAAAAGGAAGTCCCAAGTGCTAATATTTTACCATACAATTATAGAGACAAAATATACTCATCCAATCGATTGACATGGGATGATAATCATCTAGATGTTTGATTAATGAATAGTGGTAGTTCTCCAATGTTAAAGATGATCTTACTAGTTTCTTCCATTCTGACAGGCATGATACTGTATTATTTTTTTTAACAAAATCTAGAGATTAATTGTTTGGCACAATTTATCATTATACAAAAAAGGTTTAGACCATAAGGCGTATTTCAGAGCTAGATGACTGTCAAATAAAAATATAAATGGGTCAAGAGGGAATTTAACCAAGACCATCATGCATTGCTTTAAAGGGACAGTAAACGTTACTTTCAAGTTTGCATGTTATTAAAAATCATACTTTAGTTATAAGAATAAAATGTTTTGTTTTCCTATCATCAAAACGTTATATTTTAGATTATAGTATTTGATTTTGCTCCCCCATCTGGCCACCCACCGCTCCTGAACATTTTTATCCACCTCCTCCCACCAACAGCAGCAGTGTTTTATGAAGGGTTTCTGTTATCTTTCCAGGGGGAACTTAATTCCACCTGAAAAAGTAGTTCAGGAACTCTGTTTCCATGCGTTCCCACTGGACTTGACCACTGCAGACAACCAATATGAGCTTAACAGGGGGCAATGCCACCTAATATGTAATTAAGTGGCCTCACTATTAAATCCCCTCCAACAGGTTGCAGAAAAAGTGAAATACATAGGTGCTGTTTTAAAAGGAGTTAAATAAACATCACCTGCATAGAAATGTCTTTTTTTATTATTTTTTTATTGAGGTTGTATAACAATATTACAAACAAGGTTACATGTATATCATACATAGAAAAATAAAGGCATGCAGGCCAAATGGCTGGAATATCAGTCCAAAATGTCATATACTTACAATACAGCAATAGGATACATTACCTATGTAAGTAAGAATATTCAAGTAATCAAATGGCAATAGGTAACCAATCTAACATATTTAAACCAAAACTCTTTTGTATATAGTAAGAATATCTCCAAAACATCAGATGAAGCCACTTTTGGACTTTGAAGATCATGAATATAACACTTTGGGAGCAATATCATTTGAATTATGTAGGTCATTCTTAAGTCTTAATAGATGTGAAATCTAGAAGCAATATTAAATTATCAAGATATGACAAACAAATAGGGTCATAGCTATATAGTGATAGATATACCATAATTAAGTAATAGATAATAATTTCCCAAGGCAGCATTTTGTTTATTATTATTTTTTTTAGTAATGGCTTCATGAATAGAAGAAAAAATAAATGTAAAGAATAGCCAACCATTTGGTGCTATTAATTGTTATCATGTGAAATACGTGATATTGAAATATATTGTTGTTTCATGAAGTAGTCTTCACAAAGCCATAATCATTAATATACCATTAATCATATTGCTTCAAAGAAATAGAGATATAAAAGACTATATTAACATTGGTGATTCCAAGACAAACCGCATAACAAGTCTCTGGATGTAATTAAGGAAATCCAGAGTACTAAAGGGTAAATAGGTGGGTGGGGGGGCGTTGGGTTAACTAAATAAAATACTTTTGTGAAACCTATTAACAAAACAGTCACTCCTATATATATTATAACATATATATAAGAAAAGAAAATATCAAGAGTTTGGACAAACAGGCCAGTTTTAAGCCCTAAAAATATAGGAAATATAAAATTACCAATCAACATGAAATAAGCCTGGAATAGGATCATATAATATAATATTTGTCTGTGACCTGGGTTCTGGGCAGGCATACCACTATCTATGGAGTGCAACATAATTGGGGGCCTTCATTGAATGGACAATGGGATTGAGATTACCTCTTCTAGAATAAATTATAATAGAAACGTTAGTGGTTTAAAATGAAAATGCCTTGATACAAATACTGTAGCAAGGAGACCATCATGTATATTTAGATCCTGCCGTATGGGCATGGGCCCTTTACCCAACGACAAGTATGCAAATTGTAACAGTATGTATGTGGTTCATAATGGTTAATTATTGCCCATTCCTAAATAGTAGATATGGCAATTTAGCCTCCCAATAAGAGAGTTCAAATTAGTATATAGTGCAGCATTCTAATCTCCTCATATTACTTTAATAAGCCGGACACATGAGTTAGAGGAGGATAGAGACTCAAATAACTACGTGGCAGCCTTCCTCAGGGACAATGCCTAGTGGTATGTGTACTATCATGTACTATTAGCAAGTATGTGGTTCTTACTGGTTATTAAAGTCTTCAGCACATCAAGCACATAGGATTAGAGTTCCATAAAATCACAGCCTAATCTATAGCAAACAAATTTTGCCTGTAGTGTTAAATTGTTAGAGATAAATGACTGCCTAAACATTTATTATTGATGCTACAGATTTATACAAACATTATTATGTAGGGACTTTACTATATTTAAATTATTTGTGCTGGAAACAGAATGGTAAGCCTGTCAAACATAGTGAGAGTCCCATTAATAACACACACATATATATATATATATATATATATATATATATATATAAGTGTGTGTGTGTGATAAGAGGGCAGATCTCAAGACAACACTCAATGGCCCCTAGTTATCAAGCCGTCAACCTCAAATACGCTGGAATTCCGGAGCGTATTTGTGGCGAGGCTGATTCGCCTTAGTTATCAAACCCTACACACCGGCAAAAGTAGAATTTTGTGACGTAAGCTTCGATCCGCCGGACTCAGTCCGACACAGATCGATTCTTACGTCACTCCAGATGTTCCGCACACAAGTTCGGCACAATCTGACTACTTTTGCTAGTTATCAAAAAATTAGCAGGTACGCTCTGCACTTTTCCGGCCCAGCGTACCTGGTTTTCAATCTGCCGCCTGAATCCCATAGGAATCAATGGGAGTCTGACCATAGCGAAAGTTCATGTTCGCTGCTGCCCGACATCCCATTGATTTCTATGGGAGATGTCTGCACCTAACACCCTAACATGTACCCCGAGTCTAAACACCCCTAATCTGCCCCCCCTACACCGTCGCAACTAAATAAATGTATTACCCCCTAAACCGCCGCTCCCGGACCCCGCCGCAACTATAATATATATGTTAACCCCTAAACCGCCGCTCCCGGACCCCGCCACAACTATAATATATATGTTAACCCCTAAACCGCCGCTCCCAGACCCCGCCGCCACCTATATTAAACCTATTAACCCCTATCCTGCCCCCCCTACACCGCCGCCACTATAATAAATTTATTAACCCCTATCCTGCCCCCCCCCACACCGCCGCAACTATAATAAAATTATTAACCCCTAAACCTAAGTCTAACCCTAACACCCCCCTAACTTAAATATTAATTAAATACATCTAAATATTATAACTCTTATTAACTAAATTAATCCTATTTAAAACTAAATACTTACCTTTAAAATAAACCCTAATATAGCTACAATATAAATAATAATTATATTGTAGCTATTTTAGGATTTATTTTTATTTTACAGGCAAATTTAAATTTATTTTAACTAGGTACAATAGCTATTAAATAGTTATTAACTATTTAATAGCAACCTAGTTAAAATAAAGACAAATTTACCTGTAAAATAAAAACTAACCTAAGTTACAATTACACCTAACACTACACTATCATTAAATAAATTATTCCTATTTAAAACTAA
Source organism: Bombina bombina (assembly GCF_027579735.1). Lineage (NCBI taxonomy): Eukaryota > Metazoa > Chordata > Amphibia > Anura > Bombinatoridae > Bombina > Bombina bombina. The sequence continues at coordinate 730,578,315 of NC_069503.1, read as the reverse complement.
ATACTTACCTGTAAAATAAACCCTAAGATAGCTACAATGTAATTAATAATTACATTGTAGCTATTTTAGGATTTATATTTATTTTACAGGTAACTTTGTATTTATTTTAGCTAGTTAGAATAGTTATTAAATAGTTATTAACTATTTAATAACTACCTAGCTAAAAGAAATACAAAATTACCTGTAAAATAAATCCTAAGTTACAAATAAACCTAACACTACACTATCATTAAATTAATTAAATAAATTACCTACAAATAACTACAATTAAATAAACTAACTAAAGTACAAAAAATAAAAAAAACTAAGTTACAAAAAATAAAAAAAACTAAGTTACAAAAAATAAAAAAAATAAGTTACAAACATTTAAAAAATATTACAACAATTTTAAGCTACTTACACCTAATCTAAGCCCCCTAATAAAATAACAAAGCCCCCCAAAATAAAAAAATGCCCTACCCTATTCTACATTAAAAAGTTAACAGCTCTATTACCTTATCAGCCCTTACAAGGGCCTTTTGCGGGGCATGCCCCAAAGAATTCAGCTCTTTTGCCTGTAAAAAAAAAATACAAGCCCCCCAACATTAAAACCCACCACCCACATACCCCTAATCTAACCCAAACCCCCCCTTAAATAAACCTAATACTACCCCCCTGAAGATCATCCTACCTTTAGCCGTCTTCAGCCAGCCCACCACCGATGGAACAGAAGAAGACATCCGGAGCGGCAGAAGTCATCATCCAAGGGGAGCTGAAGAAGTCTTCCATCCGATTGAAGTCAACATCCAGGCGGCGTCTTCAATCTTCATCCATCCAGAGCGGAGTAGAGCCATCTTCAGAAGAGCCGACGCGGAGCCATCTTCTTCCACCGACGACTGAACGACGAATGACGGTTCCTTTAAGTGACGACATCCAAGATGGTGTCCCTCGAATTCCAATTGGCTGATAGGATTCTATCAGCCAATCGGAATTAAGGTAGGAAAAATCTGATTGGCTGATTAAATCAGCCAGATTGAAGTTCAATCCGATTGGCTGATCCAATCAGCCAATCAGATTGACCTCGCATTCTATTGGCTGTTCCGATCAGCCAATAGAATGCGAGCTCAATCTGATTGGCTGATTGGATCAGCCAATCCGATTGAACTTCAATCTGATTGGCTGATTAGAATCCTATCAGCCAATCGGAATTTGAGGGACGCCATCTTGGATGACGTCACTTAAAGGAACCGTCATTCGTTGTTCAGTCGTCGGTGGAATACGATGGCTCCGCATTGGCTCGTCTGAAGATGGCTCCGCTCCACTCCGGATGGATGAAGATTGAAGACGCCGCCTGGATGTTGACTTCAATCGGATGGAAGACTTCTTCAGCGCCCCTTGGATGATGACTTCAGTTGAATGGAAGATTTCTTCAGCGCCCCTTGGATGATGACTTCTGCCGCTCCGGATGTCTTCTTCTGTTCCATCGGTGGTCGGCTGGCTGAAGACGGCTGAAGGTAGGATGATCTTCAGGGGGGTAGTGTTAGGTTTATTTAAGGGGGGTTTGGTTTAGATTAGGGGTATGTGGGTGGTGGGTTTTAATGTTGGGGGGTTGTATTTTTTTTACAGGCAAAAGAGCTGAATTCTTTGGGGCATGCCCCGCAAAAGGCCCTTTTAAGGGCTGGTAAGGTAATAGAGCTGTTAACTTTTTAATGTAGAATAGTGTCAGGAACCACTTAATTGACATACTGTCACTTTAACTTTCTACATCATGTGATCAGCACATCCTATTTAAGCTTACCTGTGTCCATCAATCATTGCTAGGTAATTTGATACTACTGAGAATCTTCACTCTAGCCTCACTTTGGATCAGCACAGACTGAACTCTGAATCCTCATTAATTGTTCCTGGGATCTCAGCTCTCTAATCCCCTCAGCGGTTCACCATTCTGCCAGCACTATTTGGTAACGTGTTATTTTTTATTTTCTCTCACCACCAACTGCAAGTTCTTTTCTCACACAGTACTGCATCTGTACACGTTGGAGTGTGTTACGTCACTCTGCAGAGCGACACAGTGATCTCAAACTCAGACTCAGGACTTCCTGTAGCCACGCAGCCTGTCAGCACTAGCAGCACCAGAGGACAGAATCTATGTACTGTACAGAGTTCATTCAAATAACACATCCTTACATTTTATTGGCATATATAAGACTTTTACTACTTGCTGATGTATTGCTACTTTTGCCTGATATTCAGTTACTTTAAATTGGAGATTGTTTCTCTTTTACTGATTCATACCTATGCTGCACATTTACTCACCACTGCCATCTACTGCTGCTAACTTACAGGAATCTTATTGCTTGCTATTCCATTTAACAAATTATGTTATACATATATGTACCAGCTTACTCAATGCTACATTTTGCTCAATATTAGGAATTCCATTCTGGGCCTTTGAATTACTTATTTCCCCTTTTGTATTCCATAGCTATAGTTTAGATTTAGTTAGTGTAGGTATGTCCTCTGTGTATAGGTACTAATAAGTACTGTTCCACTACCTTTGACCTATGTTGGTCACCCTCATGTCTATGAGCAAACCAGGGTTTATTCTTGTAATAAAACCCGAAGTGGGGTGTGAGACTGAGCGGTTATTCATATATATATATGTATGCATATAAGGGTGTTGTACTGATTCCTCACAAATAGGGTAGGGCATTTTTTTTATTTTGGGGGGCTTTGTTATTTTATTAGGGTGCTTAGATTAGGTGTAAGTAGCTTAAAATTGTTGTAATATTTTTTAAATGTTTGTAACTTATTTTTTTTATTTTTTGTAACTTCGTTTTTTTTATTTTTTGTACTTTAGTTAGTTTATTTAATTGTAGTTATTTGTAGGTAATTTATTTAATTAATTTAATGATAGTGTAGTGTTCGGTTTAATTGTAACTTAGGTTAGGATTTATTTTACAGGTAATTTTGTATTTCTTTTAGCTAGGTAGTTATTAAATAGTTAATAACTATTTAATAGCTATTGTACCTAGTTAAAATAAATTGAAATTTGCCTGTAAAATAAAAATAAATCCTAAAATAGCTACAATATAATTATTATTTATATTGTAGCTATATTAGGGTTTATTTTAAAGGTAAGTATTTAGTTTTAAATAGGATTAATTTAGTTAATAAGAGTTATAATATTTAGATGTATTTAATTAATATTTAAGTTAGGGGGGTGTTAGGGTTAGACTTAGGTTTAGGGGTTAATAATTTTATTATAGGATGCGGCGGTATAGGGGGGGGCAGGATAGGGGTTAATAAATTTATTATAGGTGGCGACGGTGTAGGGGGGGCAGATTAGGGGTTAATAAGTTTAATATAGGTGGCGGTGGGGTCCGGGAGCGGCGGTTTAGGGGTTAAACAATTTATTTAGTTGCGGCGGGGTACGGGATCGGCAGGATAGGGGTTAATAAATTTATTATAGGTGGCAGCGGTATAGGGGGGGCAGGATAGGGGTTAATAGGTATTATGTAGGTGGCGGCGGGGTCCGGGAGCGGCGGTTTAGGGGTTAATCAGTTTATTAGAGTGGCGGTGGGCTCCGGGAGCGGCGGTTTAGGGGTTAATACATTTATAAGAGTTGCGGCGGGGTCTAGGAGCGGCGGTTTAGGGGTTAATAACTTTATTTAGTTGCGGGGGGCTCCGGGGGTGCCGTTATAGGGGGTAGAACAGTATAGTTAGTGTGGGTGCTTAGTGACAGCTTGTCAATAAAGCTGTAAAAAAGCCGAAGAGCAGCAAGATCGGATGAGTGATAACTATCACAGTCCGCTGCTCATCGCCTCGTACTTGGTGCGCGGCTTTTTGACAGATTTATTGATAACTTTGGCGAGATTTTTCAGGTCCGCGGCGGCGATGGTAGGCGAGCTTAGGCGGGCGTATTGGGGCCGGCGAAGGCAGGTAAGTAGACACGTTGATAACTAGAGGCCATTGTGTACAGTATAAAACGTGTATATAGTATAGATAAACAAAACTAACCTAATGATATCAGGTAACATAACTCTGTGATCATATCAAATATACTGTCAACATGACAAGGCAGTTTACAACAAGGCTTACAGATAAAATAACAATCACTGTAAAGTACATTGAAACTATAGAGAGAGATTTACAGCTTAAATTGTGTTTAAGTAAGCAGCTACCTAGTAAAGGATAATGTATTACCCTAAGGTAGAATATCTACCACATGTCACATCGATAAAGCTTCCTAAAGGGCAATATGCATCTAAATAAGGAGGTCCTTCAACCGATCCCTTGTTTCCATTGCAGCGTCCAAGTACTGTTATAAGCAAGGGGATTTTTCCATCGTGTTGTTGGTGCAAATGGAATAAACTGTAACAGTTCCAAAATCAGCTCTTGGGGATTTCCCCAGTTCCACCTGTGGTAGGTCTTCTTTGAGTTGAGGATTGTGACAAGCTTGTCTACATACATGTCCAAAACGACCCCTTTAAAAGCGGCCGCTTCTGAGAGGTGACAGGCGCCACTATTCCACTCTCCATTAACATGTCTGGAAATTTCTCCATCGCAGAGTGGGTATTCCCTGATAAAACCACATGGGTACCCTGTATTACCGCAATGGGAGTCAGATCTTGGCCAAGGAGCATTAACACTGCCATAGGGTAGGCTTGGATGTCGTCACCTTCTACCTCCTTTACTAGATGGGTTTCATTTAGTACAGGAAAACAGTCACTATGTGCTGGAAATATGTGTGTATTATTCCATTCAGTTTCAAAAGTATGCATTCATTGTGAGAAGTGCTTGTCCAGTAAATGTGTAATCTCCTAGTAATAAATGGATATTAGGCGCCATCTTTTCATTAATAGATGTGTAGGTTTCAAAAATGGCAGCCATTTCAATTTGTCTCAGATTCTTAATAATATATTATGTAGGCAGAGGTTTTGCAAAGTGTAGCGATAAAAAAAGTAAGCAACATCTGCCCACCTCAGACAACCGGGAAGGTCCCCGATAGCCTAAGCATAACAATTTTGGTACCGTTGGAATCAGCAAGTTACAATGCATGTATATCTTATATTGTCAGTTAAGAATGTTGTAGTAGTCCACAAATAATCAGCGGATTATCAAAATCCCTCAGGGAGCTTCTGCCTACACTTCTGTGTATGGCTGCCACCCGGTCACGCCCCCAGAAATGTCATATTAATTTCCATCATGAACAGCAAAGAATTTGCTCATATGTTTAAAAATTAAGCTGCAATCTGTTTCTGAGATTTGCCTCTGAAGCTCCACCTCCCATTTTTTATTGTATGAAGAGAGACTGCGGGAGTAGTATACTACCAGTAGTTTATATTCCTAAGATAAATTCCTTTTAGTTAAATTTTGTAGTATAGCACTGAGATTCAAATGGCATTAGGGATCTGTTTATTTTCATCAGAATGTACAATATAAAAATGTGAAATCTTTAAATACCTGTACCAGTAAGTAAAAACATAGAAACTCTGTTCTCAGTCTTAATTTGCCATTCTGGATAACATGGTAGAATACTATGTATGTATCATGTATGTATCATGTTAGGACCTAAGAAAAATATGTGGGACATAACTGGAATGGTGCAATTCTTCAGGAGAGGGGTTAAGCCTGTCATAAATGAAGCATAATTATCAATAATTATTATGCAATTTGCTAAAGGGTCCACTGGGGGCAGTGTGTAGAATTCATTTCCAGGTAGTGACATCATAGACCAGCCTACCTAATATAGAACCTATATATGGAAAAGGCTTGCTCCTTCCACCATGAGCCAGCAAGGTTTAAGGACTGGAGTTTATGCTGGGCCCTGTAGGTTAGAATTTGTACTGTTGTGAGTATTGTTTTGATTCATGGTTGTGTTTATTGTATTGTAATATGTTATCACTGTGTTGAGTATTGTTTCTGTCTTTTGTATTAGTATTGTTTTATTGTATTAACTTTTTAAAAGGATTGCCAAGTAAATTGTCAATTGATATTATACTGTTTTGTATGTTTTTCTTCCACATATTCGACCATAATACCAAGAACTAAAAAATATTAATGTTGTAATTCGGTGCTTTGATTGTTGCATATTAATTTATTTATTGATATTCATAAATTATTGATGCCTAACGTAACATCACCTATATACCAAAATTTGAGTTCAGATAAGAGGCATAACCCCTGAATATTCTTCATGCCCAATATATGCCCAAATTACATTTTAGATTATGTACACAGCCCCTGTAGTCCCTTGTTATCCTCTTACTCTACTCAGTCAGGCCCCAGGAGTCTTAGGCACACAGGTAAATGTAATGGTTACTTTAAAAAAAAAAATCCCAATCTAAACCCTGCAACACAGTCCTGCAATATATGTTTCTTACAACACTCACCGAACACAAGCTTACACATACACACAAACTCACACTTTTTCTGACACACACAAAAACTCACACTGATACACACACGCGTGAACAAACACACTCTGACACACACAAACTCACACTCTTGCTCATACACACACAAATACATATGCATATGCTCACACACACAGAAAAAAAACATACACTCTTATTCAAACACACAGGAACAAACACACACTCTTGTTCACACACAGGAGCAAACACACACTCTTGCTCACACACACACACAAACACATTGGAAAAAACTCACAATATTCCTCACACACAGGAACAAACACACTTTATTGCTCACACACACGCACACACAGGAACAAATACACACTCTTGCTCACACAGAAAAACAAACACACACTCTTGCTCATACACACACAGGAGCAAATACACACTCTTGCTCACACACAGGAACATACACGCTTGCTCACACATACACTTGCTCACACATAAACAGAAACAAACACACACACTTTGCTCAAAAACACAGGAATAAACTAATACTTTTGCACACAGAAACAAATGTACACACTTGCTTACTGTAACACACACATACATATAAAACCCACTTTAACATAAATATAGAAACATTGACACTTACATGACAGTTGCTGACACTCTTCCTCCTACAGCACAATTCCAGGGGCTGGACTTCATTCTGAGCATTAGCTGGCTCCCACACCCATTTTGGACCTGAGCACCAGCTAGCTCCCTCACCTGTCCCTCATCTCCCCTCCCTCAGCAGCATCTAGAAGCACAAGCTGGCGAAAATTTTGCCTAGCAACTGATGACTAACACAGGCAACCACTCCCGTTTTTGTGAGTCACTGCACAGGAACTTCAGAAGAAGCAGACTGTGCTGAAACAGTAGTGGAAATGACAGTAAAGCAGCTGTGCCACAACCGGTACAGCTGCAACGTGACGTAACAAAATACATAAACAATTTGCCAGTCACTGAGACCTCTGTACTTGCACCACCACTGGCCCTAATAATATAATATGGCCTGGAGCAATAGCTGTGTGTTTGCAAATTCCAGGGGGGGGGTGCACACCCCCTTGCCCCCCCCCCCAGCAATGTTTTTGCACAGATCTACCTAAACATATCTGGTGAGCCAATTACAAGAGGCATATGTGCAACCAACCACCAGCTAGCTCCTAGTAGTGCATTGCTGCTCCTGAGCGTAACTAGGTATGCTTTTCAACATAGGAAGTAAATTTGATAGTAGAAGTACATTTTTTAAAATCCCATGTTCTGAACATGAAACTTTAACTTTGAGTTTCACTTGTTCTCAGCCAGGGTGCTACTGATGCACTGGTCTGTTAGTGTGAGTGTGACAGTTAGGGTTAGTGGGACTCGATATGCAGGAATAGACATACAGGAAACCAAAAGTATTTTTAAAAGTTTTATTAAAGCAACAGAAACAAAAACTAAGGGTAAAACAAAAGCAGAGTCCAGGAACAGGCCAAAGGTCAGGTACCGTGAGATCAGTCCAGCAACTAGGTACCAAGAGGGAAAGCAGGAGCAATGTCCAGCAGGTATAGGTGGACAGGCTGGCACAGGATACCAGATAGATGCAGTAGTAGCAACAGGATTCATGTAAGCTTCCACTGGTACAGTAAGTACAGGGATACAGGAGACTCAGCAGGCACAGGATACTCAGCAGGGACTGTTGGTGAGGCTGTCACAGGATATCAGGTGGGTGCTTTGGGTACAGCAGGATTCAGATAAGCTACCACTGGTATAGCAGGATACAGGAAACTCAGAAGGCTGTCAAGTTATACTAGGTGAGTGCAGCAGGTAAAGCAAGATACACAGCGGGTACTGTTGGCGAGGCTGTCACAGGATATCAGGTGGGTGCAGCAGGATTCAGATAAGCTGCCACTGGTACAGCAGGATACAGGAGACTCAGTAGGCACAGGATACCCAGCTGGTAATGTTGGTGAGCAGTCATGGGATACCAGGTGAGTGCAGCAAGTACAGCAGGATACAAATAAGCAGCCACTGGTACAGAAGGATACAGGAGACTCAGCAGGCTGTCATGGGATACCAGGTGAGTGCAGCAGGTACAGCGGGATACAGGTAAGCTGTCACTAGTACAGCAGGATATAGAAGACTAAGCAGGATGTCACAACACACTAAGATAAGTGAGAAAAGGAACTGGAGGGCAGGTAAGCATGAGGTAAGCTCCTCAATTACTCAGCCCTGAGTGATTGGCTGAGTAGGTTTATATAAGAATTAAAACAAACAAAAGGGAAAGACAACCCTAAGAGGTGCACTATATGACCAAAAAGCAAAAAAGGAACAGTATAAACAAACAAGAGTCCTGGGTGTAAAACTCCAGATACGTGGTTCAAGCGGCACTCCAAACAAAAGTAGATTGCAACAAATATCCTGTAAGACAAAAAAGGAGGTGTCTAAAGGTGTAGTATTGTCAGTCAAGTGAGCATGCAAAGGTGTAATACAGGTGTCAACTCACATAGACGTTAGCACACACAGCAGGTGAGGCCTCAGAGCCGCCCAGCAGACTCACTCCCAGGAAAACACAGCCGATCACAAGGTAAGACCACCAATCGGAATTACCCTTGCACAGTGCGTCAGATGAGGTGTCAGGGAGAATCCGCCAATCGGTCCACTCTAAGGGCAAGCCTTGTAACATTCACAAAATTGATCCGATAGGAAATACTCAAATCAGAGCGGGGATAAAGTTAAAAACTTTAATTTAAAAGATAGCAATGCATTTCCTGGCTCATACGCCGTTTTATCAGACTGTGGCCACATAGGTAGCAGTTCCTGTAATTAGTTGTTGCCCCTTTAAATTAGAGCAGCGTGTGGTACCGTGCGCTTAGGGAGAGCAGCAGTAAAAGACAGACCTCAGTGTTCCTCTATGTGGAGGCAGGAGCCCGTTGTGGGATTTGTCACAAACAATGTGTGAGTATATGACAGGGTTATAACTGAATATATTTAACAATCTTTCTTTAAACTGAATCCACAATCAAATATGCATATACTAAGACAATAAAATTAATATAAATACCTGAATTCTTTATTATTAGTAAATATCTATGAACACATTGAAATATATATATTTGTAAGAATCAGAATCAATATTATACGGGTTTAAAAACTATTCAAATATGCTATACAAAATTCATATAAGTATACCCATAAAATTAGTCTTACTCACAGCAGCCTTTCATTCAATTAACACAATGAGATTAAAGTATAAACCATTGAACATTTAGACTTATACAATTTTTAACAGTGCTTAGTAAACAATAGGACAATATATATATGCTCAGCTATTTAGCTGTAATTGATTCTAATACCATTCTAATTAGTACACTAAAAATACCTATATTCTTAATGTGAACAGTTACTTAAATGTCTATTTATTTAAACTGGAATAAATTCTGATTTACTTATAATTAAAACCAATTCTAAGATGTATATATATATATATATATATATATATATATATTCTATATTTTGCACAGATGAATTATTTAGCATGCAAGAGACAAACTTAACTTTTATATAGGACTATGAACACAGTTAAAATACTGAGTGCTCCTTTAAATCTCTTTAATATAAATTGATTATGTTTCTACCAATAACCTTTGTTTCAAATATTAAAAATTAGAACAAGTATACTTCACAAATTTGAACCAATTCGTAGGGGTCTTTAGATCATCTCATTTGAAGGAAATTTATCGCATAGATCAAGGGTAAGTTTCCAGTTCCTTGCTGAAGTGAAATGTGTTCCCAGGTATTGCCGCCAAATATCAAATCACCAGTATCCAGCAAGTCACAAAAAACTGTCCCCTTGTTTGCATTGCCATTCCTTTTATCTTAATCATTGATGATCTTTTTCGTTCACGCCCACGTGCTTGTCCCTTCTCATTGGATACTTTTGGGGAACGCTCCCCATTGGTTCAGTATATATTGTCGCTATGGAAACGCATCTTTTAACAGTTAAGTCCCTTGACTGTCATACTGGATTCTGGCCATCGGGGGGGGGGGGTCAGCAGACAAACACAGCAATACATTTAATCATTTTTAAACATTTTACAATATTTCCCATATAATGATTATATTAAACAATACTATACCATTGCATTAATAAATTACAATATTAATTTTAGATGGGGTAGTATCATATAATTTTTCTGATTATTTTGATATGAAACATCATGTGTCTTTAACATTATATTATATTAAAGTAATTATACTGCTAATTATTAGCTTAAAATCCATTAAACATGTTATCAGTATCCTGGCATTTATATACAAATACAGCCTATTTCATATTCAGTACTGCACTGTATTCCAACATGAATATACTATATTTCATATTTCTAATAAATCCTGGATGTATGGATCTTGTCTATGTAGATCTGAAATAAAATAAGTGTTATTAATCATTTCTTTTTAGGTCCACAAATATCTATTTATATTCTTTAAAACACAGAGACTAAGACATTTTATGCTTTCAAAATATATATATATATATACACATTCATTTCTATGCAGGTAATCTTGTATTTAGTTTTTTTCAGTAAATTTCAAAATTACCTTGTAACATGTGTCTATAGCTCACAGGGGGTCACTTAACAGGCAGCTGTCAAAATCCATAATTTCCTTAATATGCCTGTATCCTCAGATCCCTTCCCAGATAGAACGATTCTTTAGCAGGTAGGAAGCCCATATATGAGCATGTACCTCAATGGTTTTTATACTATTTCAAACTATAAACTCTGTTCTTTCTCAAAATCACTTTTACAAATTCCTTTAAGTGATTGTTTTAAGTTCAATAGACCAAATGTTTTAATGTCCTCATTTGGATGTTTAAAACAACTTTGCATACTGAATGTGGGAGGATGGGACATGAGTTTCAAGTAAATTTTTTCTGAATGAATCATTTGGAATTGGTTAGTCAAATATATAATTATATATATATATATATATATATATATATATATATATATATATGTATTAATCTTTACATATACCTTGACATAAATCCCCCTTCCAATTTTAAATAGATGTAGGACACATGTATTTTAATTAGCTTAGAGTCAATGGTATTTGGTGAGGATGTTGACCATACACATCATAGACAGTCTTCTATGTAGAGAGTCCGTCCTTTTTGAGCCTTCATGCTTATCAGCTAGGCATCTTTAAGCTACAGTATGTCTTTAGTGCATTTGGGGACATGACACTTCATTCTCCCTCTATGACTTGTAGTTGGGACCTAGGATGACACGCTGGCAATTGATTGATATGGACCCATTTATCTATGAAACTTTCATCTTTGGGGATCCGTATTTTATAGGCCACTGGATATATTTTGTCAGTAATGACAAAAGGACCTTTCCACGAGGGAAGAGATTTCTTCTCCCTAACCTGATCTCTTCCAAAGTTATAAAGATAAACTTTATAATTTATTTCATATTCCTTTTTTGGACGTTTTGAGATCATAATAGGTTTTAGTGGCAGTTGCAGCTTTCTCTAAATTCCTTTGAGCACATGCAAAGGCATATTGCAGGTGCTTCCTTAGGTTCTCCACATATTGATGTGTATTGGCAGCGTTTATCAAGTTTTGTTCTGATGTACGGTACAGCAGATGCTGAGGTAGAACCATTCTCCTACCAGTCATCAGTTCAAAAGGTGACATCTTGGTAGCACTACTTGGAGTTGCTCTTAATGCCATTAAGACAAGAGGTAGTTTTACATCCCCGTCTTTACCCGTTTCACTCACAAACTTTTTGAGGATTTTAACAATGGACTGGTTGTAATGCTCCACACCACCACTTGAGGCAGCTCTATATGCAATATGGAGCTTTCTTTTAACCACTAGTATTTTCCACATTTTGGTCATCATTTCGCTAGTGAAGTGGGTTCCCCGATCTGACTCGATTCTTTGGGGCAAACCAAATCTGGAAAACACATGGTTGATGAGCAATGCTGCGCATGTTTCAGCACTATTGTTAGGTGCACTGATGCACTCTACCCATACATGTCACGGTTAACATGTATTTGTTACCTCTTGATGACCTTGTTACTGGACCAATAAAATCAATTTGTATATCTGACCATGGCATTACCATCCCCTTTTCTGTAATGGCGCTCTATGCGTTGGCACAGTGGGTTGGAACTGTGGACAGATTAAACACCCTTGACAGTAGGTTTGAACATCTTTCAACATGTGTGGCCAAAAAAAGCGTAGTCACGCAATATTTCATATGTGAGTTTGGCACCATGATGACCAGATGTGGGAGCATCATGGGCATGTTGAAGCATTAGACCTCTGAACTTGGTGGTTACTACCCATTGCTGGATGCCAGTTTTGGAGGTTCTAATTAACAAACCATCCTGTTACTTGAATTGTGTTCTGGATTTCAATAAGATTTTAAGATCTTCTTTGCCAATACAATTATCTTTTGATATGGGGTTATTTTCAGGATCTTCTATGTGTCTTTTTGACTAGTGATCAGGTCCTCACTAGGAGAATCCTGACTCCATTGTACCAAGTTAGACTCACTCTGTTGTTTTGCCTGGTTTCTGGTAATGGCTTCTACCTGAATTGCACCCATTAAGTGGTCAATATTAAGGAGTTCTCCAGTCATGGCTCCTTGTTTGGCTAATGAATCCGCAAGATCATTGCCTTCCTTATCTGGGCCTAGAACCCTGGAATGACCCTTGGTCTTTTTCCAGTGTATGGTTAAATCATTGGATACCACCAGATTATCAATCTTGCAGAACAACTTGCCATGCTTGACTGGTTTGTTATTGCTTTTCTGCATGCCATTTCTTTTCCAAGTTGGCAGGTATTCAACAAAACTGTCACGCACATAATTTGAGTCAGTTATGATCACAAATTCATGAATACCATGTTCAATAGCCATTTCAATGGTTTTTAAAACAGCAGTGAGTTCTGCAACTTGACTGGATCTTGGTCCAATGTTAAAACCTATAGATATATTTGAGAATCCATTTGCCCAAGTTATACCAATGCCAGCGACTAATCTGCGCTCATTATCAATAGTGGCATGGTAAGAACAACCATCAACATACACCCAAGGTAATGTTTGACAATTGTCCTCATTGTACATTTTATATGGGGAAAGCAATTGTTCCTCCAGGAAATTATCTTCTGACAATTCTTCCCCAGGATCTTTAGCAGTACAGTCGTGGAGCTCAGCAAGCCCCTGTGCTACTGGATTGTTTTTTATTCTGCTTGTAGCAAATTTCTAAAGGCCAGCCTTGTAAGGAAAGAGTCCACGCTGTTATGCGGCTATTTGACAAATTCCCATCTCTTATTCTCTCACTTGCAAATATAGCAAAGGCTGGTGGGCCGTTTCTACAAAAAATTTCTCGCCCTGTATATAGCTGCGGAAATTTTGTAGAGCCCATACAGTAGATAAGAGGGCTTTTTCGCAATCGCTAAATTTTATTTCTACTGGGGATAGAGTTTTGCTCGCATAAGCAATGGCTTTGCTTAAATTATCATGCTTTTGGTATAAAACAGCACTCATGCTTACATCTGTGTAACCTGTCTCTAATAAGAAAGGTTTACCACCTTCAGGGTATGCTAAGCAAGGTGCTTGTGTGAGTTTTCTCTTCAGCTCTTTGATGGCTGTCTCTTGAGACTCACTCCAGTGCCATTTCACATCCTTTTTTAGAAGAAGCAGTAGTAGTTTAGCTAACTCTGCATAATTATCAATTAATTTGTGAAAGAATAATTTGTCATACCCAGGAATGATCTCAATTCCTTTAAGTTAGTTGGGTTTTTAGAATTTACTATAGCTTCTACCTTTTTCTTCTGAGGGTTTAGCCCTTCAGAAGTAACTTCATGTCCCAAGAAGTTTACCCGAGTGCGGCACCATTGAGCTTTTTGTAGGGATAATTTGACACCTGCCCTTTTAAGTTGGCTGAGGACGTGTTTAAGCTCTGCAATGTGTTTTTCAAAGTCTGTGCTTTTGATTAAAACATCATCAACATAAGATAAGGTCCCCCTTTCCAGTGCATCAGACATAGCCTTATGCATGAATACAGCAAATTCATGTCCAGAATTTATATATCCAAAAGGGAGTCTCTGAAATGCATACTGGACCTTTTGGAATGAGAATGCCAGCTTATACTGGTCCTCCTCATGTACCTTTATGGTCCAATATCCCTGTGCACAATCAATGGCAGTGAATATTTTGGATCCATGCATCTGTGCTAGGCATTGGTCAATGTATGGTACAGGCCAGCCAGACATGTACACTCGTTTGTTTAGCTGTCTTAAATCAGCACACAAACGCCATTGTCCATTGGGCTTGAGAACACCTAGAATAGGATTTTTGTAAGAGCTGTGCACCTGTCTGATAATACCTCTTTCTTCCAAGTTCCTTATGATTTCTGCAAGAGAATCATATGAGGCTAAAGGAAGTCTGTATTGTTTAACAAATACAGGTGGTGCATTGGAATCTGTTTGTATTCTTGCAATGTGCAAGTCTGTAGTACCACAGTCATAAGAATCCCTAGCAAAAATGTCCTTGTACTCCATCAGGAGTTCTCGCAGCTGTTGGCCTTCCTCTGAGCTGAAGGGATAAATAGACTGAATATTAAATAGACCCTCTGGCATAGATGTAAAGGATTGTTCTATTAATTGTTCTTCAGTTAAGTATCCCTCAGGTATTAGCCCAATTATATTATTCTGGAATCCAAAAGTGTAATAATTTGATTCCAGCACATATCCTATGGTAGTCCCCTTGGATAAGTTTATATCCTGTGGGGTCATGTTATGCACAATAACATGTATTGGAATAGTTCCAATATTTACCAAAGGAGTGTAGGTCATTGTGACACCCAGATTTTGTATTCTATGGGAGAGGCAAATTAGTGTTTCAGAAGTTTTTAATTTCTGACCTCTCTTTACCTGTAAGGGTAAAAGGAATTTATCAGCTCCTGCAGGTATTATAACATCGCTAGACACCTGCATATTCACAGCATATGGCAATTGCTGGTTTAATTTCAGGGCTGCATTTTCATCCTGAAATACTTCAGGGTCCCCCCTTAACCTGCTCCAGAGGCAAGAGTTAATCAAATCTATTTGTATGGCATATCTATGTAAGATATCATTGCCAATGTATATTTGATTATGGGGAGTATTTAAAACTAAAAACAGGTGCTTCACTGATTTATTACCTAAAGATAGATAATAAGCATTTAGCTGTGATGTTATAGCTTTCAAACCTATTATCCAGGTTGTGGACACAGTGGTCTTGGGGAGAAAGATATTTAATCACTTTAGGTTCCGCAATCTACGCTAATAAGCCTTCGCTTATATAGCTAGCTTCCTGTTTTAAGTTCAATTTGGCATATTTTGTTGTACAAAGGTCATGCACTTGTATAGGGATAAATAGATCCTCTTTAACTCTCTCAATCCCTGCGAGGTATTGAGCGTGGCCCCCCCTTAGGGATTTTATGATCCCCCTTGTGGAGAGATATGGTTAATACATCGCCGTCTAAGGAAATATTCGCTATCTTTCCAGGCGAAATTTTAAAAGTACTACCATCAGAGCCACTTAAAGGAGTCTGATCATCTATTTGTAGGATAGTGATTTCGGGTACAGAGTTATTCCTGAAATGAATCTCCATAGCATCTGGCTTCCCTTCCACCACGTGACAGTTATGTCGGGGGCGAGATATATCAGATTTCTCATAATTAATAGGCCTTTTAACTTGTGACCAAATTAAATTATTTATGTAATCAATTATGGTGCTTAATAGCTTCAGGAGATCACTACCAATAATTAAACGATCAGTTGGCAGATCCACTATAATGACAGGGTGTCTTATGACCCTGTTCCCCAATTTAAATTTTAACCAGGCCGTACCGTAGACTTTTAGAGAATGACCCCCAACACCTATTAGAGAACCATCAAATTCTTTTATTTTAGGTTTGTGGGGTGTTAGCTCATTTAGCTGTGTGTAGTACCTGTGGGATAGAATAGATGCCTGAGACCCAGTATCAATTAATCCCATGATAGGGTTGGAGACTGAATCTTGCAGCTCAGCTAATACATAATATCTCCCTGCAGTTTCTACCATTTCACACATAAAATTGACATTATCATACATCTGTGGGCTTCGCCACGTGTTACCTGAATCCGCCATGTTTTCCGATACAGAAGGAACTTCATACCTACCGGTCCCCTCTTTGACAGGATCGGACGGATTCTTGTGTACTGCATCTGTGGAAATAAGGTTAAGAGAATGCTGCAAAGGAAGAATTTGGTTAATTTTTCCCGGCTGAGGTTGCTCGTCATCACAGCTAAATCGTCCGTTTCCGGTCTGTGGGGAGAGAACATGATTAGTACCATTTTTGACATTTATCATTTTATTTTGCATATCTCTCCCCTCCCTATCAGGTGATACTGTAGTGTCTATGACTGTGCCTGTGGCCCACTGCTGGCCACTGGCTGTACCCCTAAAAAAGTATTGTTCGGTTGCTGAGCCGTAAGTTTTTGACTCATATTAGCGACTTGTTCGCTCAACCAAATTAGTTGGGTACTAAGCTGATCTACTTGATTGTACAAGTTACCTCTACTCCTGGGCCTATCTCTTGATGCCCCATAATAATTATTCCTGGGCCATTGGTTCCCCTCAGAATCAGAGCCGCTATTTCTACCCTGGCGTGGTTGCCCCTGGGGTTTAGCTTGCTCAGCATTAGTAGTTTGGGGAGCATTATTTACTTGGGGTGTCTGGTTATCCTGAGAATATCTTCGCCATCTATTGTATCTACCTTTGCGTGGGTACCAATTATTCTGTGGGTATTCTCTTTGGGAGTAATTATTCGCCTGAGTATGTCCCCCGCTTTGGCTATAGCCTCTCTGTGCTCAGCCCGTGTTGGGGGAGGGGTAGAGTTAAACCTCTGTGGAGATGGCCTGTTTTCTCTGGCCACTTCTGCGTAGGTTTTCTTTTTAGACTCCAAATTTAGGGGGCTAGGTGGCACCCTAGTTTCAGCCACTATTTTAGGATTGGGCTTTTTCTCCCTTTTATCCCCCTATTCACTGGACTGCTGAATAGAGTATAACTTTGTACTCTCTTTGATCAGCCATTCCAATGAGCAGTCCTCATCAAAATCTCTAGCTAAGTTAATTTTGATGGGTGCGGGCAGTGCTTCAAAAAATAGATTCACAAACTCTGAGCATTCAAATATGGGATTATCTTCAGCCATACTGTACGCACTTTTCAGTATAGAAAGGAACTCGATGGGGCTTTGAGTTGCACTGCATTTTAAACCATATACAGCTATTCTCGCTGCAATTTTAGTGCGATGTTGCCCGAATTATTTTCTGCATTATCGTTTCATTTCACTCCAGGAATGAATATTCATATCCTTTAGTGAAGCAAAGAATTTGTGATGTTTACCTTCAAATACCCAGGGTAGAAATTCAATTTTTAACTGCTCACTTATAAGACTCATTATAGATAAAGCATTTTCAAAGGCCTCTAAATGGTCAATTGCCCCCCTTTGGAAAATGGGCGTACTGCATTCTTTAGGAATTTAATTATTGTGGGGGTGTCATACATTTTATTTGGTATATTACTGGATCTCACTGGGAACTTATTGTTTGAGTTAGGGTGCCTTTCATCTGTCCTATCTTTATTTTGCTGAAATCTTACCCGTGTATTTTTATCTGGGCTGTCTGAGAATCTAGCCCCCCTTTCTGACCCGTTATAGTAACTGTCCTTTTCATCTGAGGCGTAATAATCTTCTGGTCCCCCAGAGTTAGGTAATTGTCTAGGGGAAAAAGTTACCTCTGGGCCTGAATTAGGGCTATGATTTGGGTATTTTTGCCTATCCTCCCGCTTGGTATCTTGAAACTCATTTCTGCCCCAGTCCTTATTACTGCTGATTTGTCTCTTTAATTTATTTATTGCCTGTTCATACCCTTTTTCAGCCTCACGATATGTAGCTTTTAGAGTTTTATTTTCATCTTGGCATTTTTCATATTCTTCTTCGAAAGCTTTAAATTCAGCCACTAATTCCTGATTATATTTATTTAAGTCAGAAACCTTTTTGTTAGCTTTGAAAACCTCTACCTTTCCTTGAATAAAAGCTTCTTCAAATTTTTTTAATGAATAATTTTCAACCCTTAGCCGTCCTAATTGTCTGTCCTGTCCTGCCATTTGGCTAGACATCTCTCAGCTGAAATACATTAGTATTGGCCAAGTTTTGAAAATTAATTCATCACACCCTCTAAATTCCATGAATTCATTAAGTTGCAGTAACATTTGGTATAATTCCCCATCTTCAAACCACATATCTCTAACTAAATCGTTGGCCTTAGCTTTACACCCCTTAATATACATGGAGACATCGTACCCAATATCAAGTCTAGTCATGATGTGGTTCATGGCTTCTAATTTGAGAGTTTTTTCCTGAAACACTTCATGGACAGAGGATCTAGGGGAGGGCACAATTTCATCTTGTACAGAAATGCTAGCATTACTTTTTTGCTGAAGACATCGTTATTTTAGTGTTGTACTTAATAAGATAAAAACGCTAATACAATTTTGACCAATAAGAGAGAGGGGAAAAAAAATTATATTTTCAAAATATCAATATTAATTTTGAAATATGACAAAATTAATATTTTTTATTCATTTTAAAATATGAAAAATCAATATTTTTATGAATCTTGAAATATGAAAAATTAATATTTTTGATTAATTTTGAAATATGAAAAATTAATATTTTTATTAATTTTGAAATATGAAAAAAATATATTTTTATGAATTTTGAAATATGAAAAATTTATATTTTTGATTAATTTTGAAATATGAAAAATTACTATTTTTATAAATTTTTCAAAAATTATTTTTTAATAATATTTCAAAATATTAATATTAATCTTGAACATGAAAATCAATATTTCAATTTTCCAAAAAAAAACAAACGCCTAGATTTAGAGTTTTGCGTTAGCCGTCAAAACCAGCGTTAGGGGCTCCTAACGCTGGTTTTGGGCTACCGCTGGTATTTAGAGTCGTGTAGGTAAGGGTCTAACGCTCACTTTCCAGCCGCAACTTTTCAATACCGCAGATCCCCCTACGCCATTTGCGTATCCTATCTTTTCAATGGGATCTTTCCAACGCCGGTATTTAGAGTCTTGGCTGCAGTGAGCGTTAGAGCTCTAAAGACAAAACTCTAGCCACAGAGAAAAGCCAGGAGTTAAGAGCTTTCTGGGCTAACACTGGTTCATAAAGCTCTTAACTACTGTGCTCTAAAGTACACTAACACCCATAAACTACCTATATACCCCTAAACCGAGGCCCCCCCACATTGCCGCCACTCTAATAATTTTTTTTAACCCCTAATCTGCCGACCGCACACTGCCGCAACCTACTTTATCCCTATGTACCAATAATCTATTGCCCCTAACACCGCCGACCCCTATATTATATTTATTAACCCCTAATCTGCCCCCCCCCAACGTCGCCGCCACCTACCTACAATTATTAACCCCTAATCTGCCGACCGGACCTCGCCGCTACTCTAATCAATGGATTAACCCCTAAAGCTAAGTCTAACCCTAACACTAACACCCCCCTAACTTAAATATAATTTTTATCTAACGAAATAAATTAACTCTTATTAAATAAATTATTCCTATTTAAAGCTAAATACTTACCTGTAAAATAAACCCTAATATAGCTACAATATAACAAATAATTATATTGTAGCTATTTTAGGATTTATATTTATTTTACAAGCAACTTTGTATTTATTTTAACTAGGTACAATAGCTATTAAATAGTTAATAACTATTTAATAGCTACCTAGTTAAAATAATTACAAAATTACCTGTAAAATAAATCCTAACCTAAGTTACAATTAAACCTAACACTACACTATCAATAAATTAATTAAATAAAATACCTACAAATAAATACAATTAAATAAACTAACTAAAGTACAAAAAATAAAAAAAGAACTAAGTTACAAAAAATGTATAAATAATTTACAAACATTATAAAAATATAACAATTTTAAGCTAATTACACCTACTCTAAGCCTCCTAATAAAATAACAAAGCCCCCCAAAATAAAAAAATGCCCTACCCTATTCTAAAATAAAAATTGAAAAGCTCTTTTACCTTACCAGCCCTTAAAAGGGCCTTTTGCGGGGCATGCCCCAAAGAAAACAGCTCTTTTGCCTGTAAAAAAAAACATACAATACCCCCCCCCAAGACTTCAGCCGGATGATGGACCTCTTCAGCCCGATGATGGACCTCTTCAGCCCCCGCTTGGGCTTGGATGAAGACTTCGGACCATCTTCTGGACGGATCGGTGATACCCGGCGTAGTGAAGACAAGGTAGGGAGATCTTCATGGGCTTAGTGTTAGGTTAATTTAAGGGGGGTGTGGGTTAGATTAGGGGTATGTGGGTGGTGGGTTCTAATGTTGGGGGGGGATTGTATGTTTTTTTTTTACAGGCAAAAGAGCTGTTTTCTTTGGGGCATGCCCCGCAAAAGGCCCTTTTAAGGGCTGGTAAGGTAAAAGAGCTTTTCAATTTTTATTTTAGAAAAGGGTAGGGCATTTTTTTATTTTGGGGGGCTTTGTTATTTTATTAGGGAGCTTAGAGTAGGTGTAATTAGCTTAAAATTGTTGTAATATTTTTATAATGTTTGTAAATTATTTTTTTATTTTTTGTAACTTAGTTCTTTTTTTATTTTTTGTACTTTAGTTAGTTTATTTAATTGTATTTATTTGTATGTATTTTATTTAATTAATTTATTGATAGTGTAGTGTTAGGTTTAATTGTAACTTAGGTTAGGATTTATTTTACAGGTAATTTTGTAATTATTTTAACTAGGTAGCTATTAAATAGTTATTAACTATTTAATAGCTATTGTACCTAGTTAAAATAAATACAAAGTTGCCTGTAAAATAAATATAAATCCTAAAATAGCTACAATATAATTATTCGTTATATTGTAGCTATATTAGGGTTTATTTTACAGGTAAGTATTTAGCTTTAAATAGGAATAATTTATTTAATAAGAGTTAATTTATTTCGTTAGATAAAAATTATATTTAACTTAGGGGGGTGTTAGTGTTAGGGTTAGACTTAGCTTTAGGGGTTAATCTATTTATTAGAGTAGCGGCGAGGTCCGGTCGGCAGATTAGGGGTTAATAATTGAAGTTAGGTGTCGGCGATGTTAGGGAGGGCAGATTAGGGGTTAATACTATTTATTATAGGGTTTTTGAGGCGGGAGTGAGGCGGATTAGGGGTTAATAACTTTATTATAGTAGCGGTGAGGTCCGGTCGGCAGATTAGGGGTTAATAATTGCAGGTAGGTGGCGGAGACATTGGGGGGGGGGCAGATTAGGGGTTAATAAATATAATATAGGGGTCGGCGGTGTTAGGGGCAGCAGATTAGGGGTACATAGGGATAACGTAGGTTGCGGCGGTGTATGGAGCGGCAGATTAGGGGTTAATAATATAATGCAGGTGTCAGCGATAGTGGGGGCGGCAGATTAGGGGTTAATAAGTGTAAGCTTAGGGGGGTTTAGACTTGGGGTACATGTTAGGGTGTTAGGTGCAGACATAGGAAGTGTTTCCCCATAGGAAACAATGGGGCTGCGTTAGGAGCTGAACGCTGCTTTTTTGCAGGTTTTTTTCAGCTCAAACTGCCCCATTGTTTCCTATGGGGGAATCGTGCACGAGCACGTTTTTGAAGTTGGCCGCGTCCGTAAGCACCGCTGGTATTGAGAGTTGCAGTGGCGGTAAATATGCCTGTACGCTCCCTTTTTGGAGCCTAACGCAGCCATTCTGTGAACTCTAAATACCAGCAGTTTTTAAAAGGTGCGGGGGGAAAAAAAGCATGCATAGCTAACGCACCCCTTCTAACGCAAAACTCTAAATCTAGCCGTATATCTTCCAAATATTCATTTCGAAATATGAAATTCCTTCTCTTCTATAATAATATCTATTTACCACAAATATATTATATCAATATGATAAATATTTATAAAATCTCATGCAATGCCTCCATATAATACGTCAGTATATTTATAAGAATCTTAGCAGTACTCTCCAAACAATGTGTGAGTATATGACAGGGTTATAACTGAATATATTTAACAATCTTTAAACTGAACCCACAATCAAATATGCATATACTAAGACAATAAAATTAATATAAATACCTGAATTCTTTATTATTAGTAAATATCTATGAACACATTGAAATATATATATTTGTAAGAATCAGAATATGAGTCAATATTATACGCGTTTAAAAACTATTCAAATATGCTATGCAAAATTAATAACAGTCTACCCTTAAAATTAGCCTTACTCACAGCAGCCTTTCATTGAATTAACACAATGAGATTAAAGTATAAATCATTGAACATTTAGACTGATACAATTTTTAATAGTGCTTAGTAAACAATAGGACAATATATATATACTCAGCTATTTAGCTGTAATTGATTCTAATACAATTCTAATTAGGACACTAAAATACCTATATTCTTAATGTGAACAGTTACTTAAATGTCTATTTATTTAAACTGGAATAAATTCTGATTTACTTATAATTAAAACCAATTCTAAGATGTATATATATATATATATACTATATTTTGCACAGATGAATTACTTAGCATGCAAGAGACAAACTTAACTTTTATATAGGACTATGAACACAGTTAAAATACTGAGTGCTCCTTTAAATCTCTTTACTATAAATTGACAATGTTTCTACCAATAACCTTTGTTTCAAATATTAAAAATTAGAACAATTATACTTCACCAATTTGAACCAATTCGTAGGGGTGTTTAGATCATCTCATTTGAAGGAAAGTTATTGCATAGATCAAGGGTAAGTTTCCAGTTCCTTGCTGAAGTGAAATGTGTTCCCAGGTATGGCCGCCAAATATCAAATCACCAGTATCCAGCAAGTCACAAAAAAACTGTCCCCTTGTTTGCATTGCCATTCCTTTTATCTTAATCATTGATTATCTTTTTTGTTCATGCCCACGTGCTTGTCCCTTCTCATTGGATACTTTTGGGGAACGCTCCCCATTGGTTCAGTATATATTGTCGCTATGGAAACGCATCTTCCCTTGACTGTCATACTGGATTTTGGCCATCGGGGGATGCAGACAAACACAGCAATACATTTAATCATTTTTAAACATTTTACAATATTTCCCATATAATGATTTTATTAAACAATACTATACCATTGCATTAATAAATTACAATATTAATTTTAGATGGGGTAGTATCATATCATTTTTCTGATTATTTTGATATGAAACATCATGTGTCTTTAACATTATATTATATTAAAGTAATTATACTGCTAATTATTAGCTTAAAATCCATTAAAAATGTTATCAGTATCCTGGCATTTATATACAAATACAGCCTATTTCATATTCAGTACTGCACTGTATTCCAACATGAATATACTATAT
This sequence comes from Bombina bombina, assembly GCF_027579735.1. Taxonomy (NCBI): domain Eukaryota; kingdom Metazoa; phylum Chordata; class Amphibia; order Anura; family Bombinatoridae; genus Bombina; species Bombina bombina. The sequence goes on along the minus strand of NC_069503.1, from coordinate 730,554,434 downwards.
TTCATATTTCTAACAAATCCTGGATGTATGGATCTTGTCTATGTAGTTCTGAAATAAAATAAGTGTTATTAATCATTTCTTTTTAGGTCCACAAATATCTATTTATATTCTTAAAAACACAGAGGCTAAGACATTTTATGCTTTCAAAATATATATATATATATATATATATATATATATATATATATATATACATACATTCATTTCTATGCAGGCAATCTTGTATTTCGTTTTTTTTAAAGTAAATTTCAAAATTACCTTGTAACATGTGTCTATAGCTCACAGCGGATCACTTAACAGGCAGCTGTCAAAAGCCATAATTTCCTTAATATGTCTGTATCCTCAGATCCCTTCCCAGATAGAATGATTCTTTAGCAGGTAGGAAGCCCATATATGAGCATGTACCTTTGAGATTCCAGCAAGCTAATTTCCATCTCATTAGGCCTCAAAGACATGTCCCAGACACCCCGTCCCCACTCACTGTATGGGGTAAGGGATGTTTGGAAATGGCTCAATGGTTTTTATCCTATTTCAAGCTATAAACTCTGTTCTTTCTCAAAATCCCTTTTACAAATTCCTTTAAGTGATTGTTTTAAGTTCAATAGACCAAATGTTTTATTGTCCTCATTTGGATGTTTAAAACAACTTTGCATACTGAATGTGGGAGGAAGGGACATGAGTTTCAAGTAAATTTGTCTGAATGAATCATTTGGAATTGGTTAGTCAAATATATATATATATATATATATATATATATATATATATATATATATTAATCTTTACATATACCTTGACAGATTAGATAAGTTTCTGACAGTTAGTGGCTGCTAAGAAGTGGAATTCAAGAACCCTGGACTTAGAGCATACTTGACCTGTCAGATGCTTGTTTTTTGCTCAGTGGCCCACACAGTACCACCCTTAGTGAATGTAACTGTGCAGTACTGAGATTTACAGATAGCAGCTTGCTACATAGTGACATAAAATAATGATTATAATCTAATTTTATATTGAGGGATTATCTCTCATTTAAGTGTCATGTGTCCTAATCCCTCTATTAGTGACTGACCCTAGCACTGCTAGCATAGCTCCCAGAACATTTGTGAAGGTTCTTGGAGCTGTATCCAAATTGAAAGGTAGGGCCACAAACTGGAAACGTTTGTCTAGGAAGGTAAACCTTAGATAACGAAAATAATGTTTGTGAATAGAGAAATACAAAAAGGTGTCTTTCAAGTCTACGGTGGTAATTCATTTACCCTCTTGTACCAAGGGTAAGATGGTCCAAATCACCTCCATCTTGAATGTGGTTACCCGAAGAAATGTTAAGAACTTGAGATCTAGAATGTGTCTGTAAGTTCCCTGCTTATTCTTAACTATGAACAGATTTCAATTAAACCCTTGCCTTCTTTCCAACTCTGGAACGTTAATGATCACTCCCAAATTTGTCAGGTCTTGTTAACATTGGAACAAGGCTAGTGCCTTTGCCTGAAGTTTGGGTTAATTCCTGATTTCTGAGTCTATACCTTTAATTTACAAAAACCACCTCCTACTAAAGTCTGGCTATTTAAGCTTCAACAAGCACCTGTTACATTGCTTGTTAATTGCAGGTTGTATGCTGTCCCTCAGTCTGATGTTGCAGATACTCAGTAATCTATTGCGGCTTGATTTTTTTCACCTACAACCTTCCTAATTACCTTGCTTTATTTCTCTATGTGATCAGGCTGCTTGTTTTGTGGAAGCCTCTGTTCACAGCAACACACAGACTCTGAACAGCTGAGCAGGAGTCATTGAAAACATCTAGACAACTTTAAAGTAAAAACTTTCTAATGTATTCCTCAGTATTCTTATTAGATATTTCACTTTATTTTGTCTAACAATAAATTGCTACATTATATATTTTAGGCAGTTTACATGCAGTTAAACTTGTTTTATTTTGTAGCTACATTCCAAATCATTTAAACCTGTTTGTTTATGACTAAAAATATTAAATTCATTACTCTAAAAGGTACTTCCAACAGAACCTAAAAAGGTAGTTAAGCATTGCAGTATCAACAAGCATAAAAAGAAACTATAAAATAAGCAAATACAAATTAAAGGTTAATATGGATACAAATGAAATAACTTCCCATATAGCCTCTCTCAATCAGAAGGTTAATTTTCTAGCCCAAGGGTAAAGGGAGGTGCAATCAGAAAATGTAACCCTTAGAGCTCTAATAAAAGATTTACTCTTAGTAAAATCTTCAGATGCTCCAGAGTCTAATATTAACCCTCCCACTCCTTTTTCAGGCAATTGTGCTGAATTAAGGGAGTTTAAAAATGCATGTTTATTAATGTATACACTAAAGCCCAGAACTTTCACAACAGAAAGAATAAAAGTATGTACCACCATTTCCTACCTAGAAGGTGAACCATGTACCTGGGCAAATCATTTCTTTAAAACTAAAGATCCAATCCTAGATTCAATGGATGAATTCTTTTTAGCTATGGTATGAGGATTCCTGCAATCAAATAACTGCAGAAACAAACCTGAGACCCCTGAAACAAGGCAGAAGACCTGTGGATGATTATGTGGCTGAATTCCAGCTCTGGTCCACAGATTCTCAGTGGAATCAAGTTAGTTAATAAAAAAAAATTCCGCATCGGTCTCTCTGATCCACTCAAGGATGAGCTCTCTTGAATTGATATTCCTGATTCTCTGCAAGCTCTAATTAAGGTTTGCATAAGTATTGATCAAAGACTAAGAGAAAGGAGAGCTGAATAGGCTCATGCAGAAATTTCTCATAAAAGAGAAATATCATTCTTCAAGCATTCCTCAGTAAATTGGAATGGTGAAAGGACCCTTATCACCTGAATAAAAGCTCAGACACAAACTTGCAAACCTATGCCTTTATTGTGACAGTAAGGATCACTCAGTTTCGGCTTGTCCAATTCTTATGCAAAAATAAATAAATGGTAAGATTTTTTTTTTACATATGTCCAAAGACTCCCTTCAGACATCCTATTGTTCTCTTCCATTAACTTTGCAGTGGAATCAACGTCAGATCATTGCAGAAGCAATAATTGACTCTGGAGCTTTTGGAACTTTTGTTGATGCAAAATTTGTTGACCAAAATAAAATTCTGTATGTGTTAAAGCAAACTCCTGTGCCTATTAAGGTTATTGATGGTTCATATTTTTTAAAGGGTCCAATCACACACTACACCATACCCCTACAAGTAACTAGCACATCCGGACACAGTGAATATATAACTGTCACAGATGCCGGGCTGCAGGGGTTAAGCTCCTACCCCCCTACCACCTACCCCCTTTTATATCTCTGCAGTTTTTGGCTCCTCAGAGCAACCGCAATCTCCCAGAGCTCTTGTTTCCCTTGTTTTGTTATGTGAATCTGATCTTGAAAGAGCTGGTCTCTGACCGACCCATCTCTCTCAGGCCGGCCGGGCCCCTGGATCTACCGGCCTGCTGCTGCACCCAGCATCCTCCGGAAGAGGACAGATTGCCCCAGAGATCTGCTCCTTTGGGGATTGGTACCCAGTGGGTAGGGTGAGATATGGGCCAATTGCTGGAGGTAAGCTCCATGGAAAACCGGGGATTCCAACACCATTCAGCAGATGGCTGGCCCCGTGGAACTGCCGGCCGGCCACAGCAGCTCAGATCCCCGGTCCCTTTTAACTCAGGTCGCTCCAGCGCCTACTTGTCATAGAGCTCCGCTCTCTTGGGTATTTGGACCTCTCAGGGAGGACTAGAGAGGGGGTGATTTTCAGGGGTGAGCCCTCTCAGGAACCAGGGGTTTTATGATTTTCCCATAGATACAATAACCGGGTTCTATCATACCATTTGGTCATATTTATCCCCTCTCTCAACAAGAACTACAACATCTTCGGCAATACCTTGATGACAACCTAAGGAAAGGATTAATCTGACCTTCTACTTCCTCGGCTGCTGCGGCTATGTTTTTATTAAAAACAAGGCTGGATCGCTTTCAGACCTATCATCGATTACAGAGCTCTAAATGCAGTAACCATCAATCGTTATCCTCTCCCCCTGATTTCGGAACTTTTAGAATCCTTAAATGATGCCACAATCTTCACCAAGCTTGATCTCAAGGGGTCTTACAATCTCATCAGAATCAGAGAGGGGGATGAATAGAAGACAGCTTTCAGAACCCGATATGGCCTGTTCGATAACACAGTCATGTCATTCGGACTGTATAATGCTCCAGCAACTTTTCAGGTTTTTATAAATTAAATTTTTAAAGACCTCATGGATATATGTAGATATATGTGTAGTAATTTACCTTGACGAAATCCTCATCTACTTCAAAAACCTCCAAGAACATCAGAGACATGTACGTTAAATCTTAAACATAAGCTTTATGCCAAACTAGAAAAATGTAAATTTCATGTAGATACAATACATTTTTTAGGGTATGTCATTTCTCCAAAAGGTGTTCATATGGATTCAGATAAGATTAATGCCATTAGAAACTGGCCCATACCAACAACCCTGAAAGCCATTACAACGTTTCTTAGGTTTCAGTAACTTCTACAGAACATTTATACAAAAAATTTTCACCATCGTCAGACCTCTCACCACTCTAACTGGCAACACAACTAAATTAATTTGGTCTCGAGATGCACATAAAGCTTTTGATACTTTAAAAACTAAATTTACCACTGCTCCATAATTCCATTTACCATATCCAGATTATCAATACATACTGAAAGTTGATGCTTCTAATACTGCTTTGGGTTCAATTCTTTCACAACGGACTAATCTATCATCTGCCACACACCCTGTAGCTTACTACTCAAGATCATTAAACACTGCAGAAAATAATTATTCCATAGGGGTTAAAGAATTACTGGCAATAAAATCTGCTTTGGAGACTTGGAGACATTTACTGGAAGGAACTAATAAACCATTCATTATATATACCGACCATAAAAATTTAGAGTTTCTCAAAAGAAATAAAACCTTGTCTTCTAGACAAAACAGATGGAGCCTGTTCTTTGAACGATTTGATTATATCATTACCTACAGGCCTGGAGCAAAAAACATTAAGGCCAACTCTCTTTCAAGACAGCAAGAACAGCTCCCAGATATTCAACCCTCAACCACCATTATACCCAAAGAACGTATAATCAGCTTTACTTCTCCTCTTCTCCTCCACTGGAATCTGATTCAAATATTCCATTACCTAAACTTACTCAAAAACCATTAGGTCTGTACTACCATGGGAACCGAATTTACATTCCACCTTCACTCAGGATTGAGTTAATCGAACACTATCATGATGCTCCTTTATCCGGATACCCCGGTATTACTAAAACATTTGACTTAATCAAGAGGAATTACTGGTGGTCTAACCAAGTTAATTCCATCTATGAGTATGAACAAACTTGTGATATTTGCTCAAGAAATAAATTGGATCATAAAAAAGCTTTTGGTTACTTGATTCCAATGCCAATCCCAGATCTTCCATGGACAGCTATCTCAATGGACTTTATAGTCGAACTTCCACCCTCCAACTCTCATAACACCATATTGGTGGTCGTAGATCACTTCACGAAATTGGCTCATTTCATTCCTCTGCGACAACTTCCTACAGCTACAAAAACTGCCAAGTTTTTCTCTCCAATATTGTTAGACTGCATGGTCTACCTGCTACCATAATATCTGATCGTGGGACACAATTTTCCTCCAAATTCTGGAAAGAACTATGCAAAACTCTTAAAATTAATTCCAAATTAACTAGTGCCTACCATCCACAAACCAATGGTTTAACAGAAAGAGTAAACCAAACCTAAGAACAATACCTTTGCTGTTACACCTCTCATCTTCAAGAAGATTGTTTCCATTTACTTCCCATGGCCGAGTTTGCTTATAGCAATTCCATTAGCTCATCCACTAAAACCACTCCATTCTTCGCAACCTATGGATATCATCCTACTACTCTTCCACCTCTTACCACTAGTATGAATTCACCCTTTGGGGCCTATTTATCAAGCTCCGTATGGAGCGAAGGCTCGCCAGAAACACAAGTTATGAAGCAGCGGTTTAAAGACCACTGCTCCATAACCTGTCCGCCTGCTCTGAGGAGTCGGACAGCATTCACCAGAAATCAACCCGATCGAATACGATCAGGTTGATTGACACCCCCTGCTAGCGGCCAATTGGCCGCGAATCTGCAGGGGGCAGCAATGCACCAGCAGTTCACAAAAACTGCTGGTGCAATGCTGAATGCGGAGAGCGTAATGCTATCTGCATTCAGCGATGTCTGTCGGACATGATCCGCTGATAGGATCATGTCGGATAGACATTTGATAAATAGGCCCCTTTGTTTCTACCTTATTGGAAAATATCACTGATGGATTTGCCTTACTAAAGAACCACTTATCCAATGCCCAAACAAAACAAAAACACTACTACGATCAACATCGTAGGCCTGCACCTACATACAAGCCAGCTGATCTTGTTTGGCACTCCACAAAAAATCTGAAACTGAATGTGCCATCTAAAAAACTGGCTAATCAGTTTGTTGGACCATTCCCCGTTAAGCGAATTAATAACCCAAATGCTGTCATTCTTGAATTACCCAGCTCCTTCAAAATTCACCCAACCTTTCACGTCTCACTAGTAAAACCCTGTCTTAAGGATGATAACCCCAGCAGACAGAGAATTCCTCAACCTCCTTTACTTATTGATAATCAATTTGAATATGAAGTAGCTAAAACACTCGGTTCTCCAATCAGATATGGGAAATTACAGTATCTGGTACATTGGCGTGGTTACGGAACAGAAGACGATCCTTGTATCCCACACACAGACGTGCATGCACCACGACTTACCTCGGCTTTTCATAGACTACATCCCAACAAGCCTAGGTTGGACTCCAAATAGAGGATTCGTGAAGGGAGGGATACTGTCATATTCCTAATTTCTTAGTCCATACCTTTAAAGGGACATTCCAGTGAAAATATAAATGCAGCTAGATGAATCTTTGAATCTTTGAATAGAAACATATTTCCAATATACATGTATTTGCAAAAGTGCTTCTATTAAAAGTTATAACTGTTTTAGTGTTTGCGAAGCATAACAAGATATTCTCAGTGCACCAGCATTTTAAGTGTTGCAGCTGCTCAGAGCACCAGTGGGGTGTGTATCATGTCAGCAATTAACAAATTGAGTCATTACCAGATGGTACAAGCACCTTAGGCTCTCTGAGCAAGTGCTGTGCTTAAAATGCTGGTGCACGCTGCATACTTAGATACACATTTCAAACAGCTATAGCTTTTATTATAAGCATTTTTGCTAACACATGTATATTACAAAAATACTTCTATTCAAATCTGAAATGTATCCATGTGTATTCCCATTTTGGCTGGAATGTCCCTTTAATTTACAAAAAAAACCTCCTACTAAAGTCTGGCTATTTAAAGGGATACTGAACCCAAATTTTTCTTTTGTGATTCAGATAGAGCATGCAATTTTAAGCAAATTTCTAACGCCTAGATTTAGAGTTCTGCGTTAGCCGTCCAAACCAGCGTTAGGGGGTCCTAACGCTGGTTTTTACCGCCCGCTGGTATTTAGAGTCAGTCATGAAAGGGTCTAACGCTCACTTTCCAGCCGTGACTTTTCCATACCGCAGATCCCCCTACGCCAATTGCGTATCCTATCTTTTCAATGGGATCTTTCTAACGCCGGTATTTAGAGTCTTGGCTGAAGTGAGCGTTAGAAATCTAACGACAAGACTCCAGCCGCAGAGAAAAGCCAGGAGTTAAGAGTTTTCTGGGCTAACGCCGGTTCATAAAGCTCTTAACTACTGTGCTCTAAAGTACACTAACACCCATAAACTACCTATGTACCCCTAAACCGAGGCCCCCCCCACATCGCCGCCACTCTATTAAATTTTTTTAACCCCTAATCTGCCGACCGCACACCGCCGCCACCTACATTATCCCTATGTACCCCTAATCTGCTGCCCCTAACATCGCCGACCCCTACATAATATTTATTAACCCCTAATCTGCCCCCCCCAACGTCGCCGCTACCTACCTACAATTATTAACCCCTAATCTGCCGACCGGACCTCACCGCTACTACAATAAAGTTATTAACCCCTAATCCGCCTCACTCCCGCCTCAAAAACCCTATAATAAATATTATTAACCCCTAATCTGCCCTCCCTAACATCGCCGACACCTAACTTCAAGTATTAACCCCTAATCTGCCGACTGGACCACGCCGCTACTCTAATAAATGTATTAACCCCTAAAGCTAAGTCTAACCCTAATCCCTAACACCCCCCTAAATTAAATATAATTTAAATCTAACGAAATAAAATAAATCTTATTAAATAAATTATTCCTATTTAAAGCTAAATATTTACCTGTAAAATAAACCCTAATATAGCTACAATATAAATAATAATTATATTGTAGCTATTTTAGGATTAATATTTATTTTACAGGCAACTTTGTATTTATTTTAACCAGGTACAATAGCTATTAAATAGTTAATAACTATTTAATAGTTACCTAGTTAAAATAATTACAAAATTACCTGTAAAATAAATCCTAACCTAAGTTACAATTAAACCTAACACTACACTATCAATAAATAAATTAAATAAACTATCTACAATTATCTACAATTATATCAACTAAACTAAATTACAAAAAAACAAACACTAAATTACAAAAAACAACAAACACTAAATTACAAAAAATAAAAAAAGATTACAAGAATTTTAAACTAATTACAACTACTCTAAGCCCCCTAAAAAAATAACAAAGCCCCCCAAAATAAAGAAATGCCCTACCCTATTCTAAACTAAAAATTGTAAAGCTCTTTTACCTTACCAGCCCTTAAAATGGCCTTTTGCGGGGCATGCCCCAAAGAATTCTGCTCTTTTGCCTGTAAAAAAAAACATACAATACCCCCCCCAACATTACAACCCACCACCCACAAACCCCTAATCTAACCCAAACCCCCCTTAAATAAACCTAACACTAAGCCCCTGAAGATCTCCCTACCTTGTCTTCACCACGCCGTCCAGAAGAGGGTCCGAAGTCTTCATCCTATCCGGCAAGAAGAGCTCCTCCAGAGGGTCCAAAGTCTTCATCCTATCCGGGCAGAAGAGGACATCCGGACCGGCAGACATCTTCATCCAGGCGGCATCTTCTATCTTCTTCCATCCGGCGCGGAGCGGGACCATCTTCAAGCAGCCGACGCGGAGCCATCCTTCTTCACCGACGGACTAACGACGAATGAAGGTTCCTTTAAGGGACGTCATCCAAGATGGTGTCCCTCGAATTCCGATTGGCTGATAGGATTCTCTCAGCCAATCGGAATTAAGGTAGGAAAAATCTGATTGGCTGATTGAATCAGCCAATCAGATTAAAGTGCAATCCGATTGGCTGATCCAACTACTTTGCCATTAAATTGAGATGTTTATAACTTTATCATACTCCTGGACCCCACTATATTTTTGAAAAAGAAAACTCTGTATTTGAGTGAAATACATCTTTTTGAGTAAAAGAAATGTATACATATAGGTTAAAGGCCCAATAAGTATGCTATATAGCTATTAAGCTATGAGTAGTTGTTTTTTCAAAAAAATCAGAAAGATACTTTTCAATAGCAAAGCCATAACTATTCTATTACTCGACTGATAAGTTGACAATATGTGACAGTTTTAAACTGTCTATTATAAATCAAATTCCATCCTACTTACTGCAAAAGTGTAGTTTTGTATTTTAATGAAATTCTTTTTGTATATAAAATATTTGTTTATATGTCAAAAGCTTAAACAACGTAATATATGGTTGAGATGCCGACAGCATGTGTTTTACAAATTGTAACAATTCCATCTTATTGGAAAATTCTTCTTTATAAATTCCACTTTATAAGGGATTCCACCTTTAGTATACCACATTATGAGAAACTGCAAGTGAACCTGCTCTTACATTTCCACCTTAAATAACGACCAATAAGACCAATTCAATGCACCAATGAGATGAAGAGGAGGGGTATTTAAATGCCCAAAAATTAAATGAAGGAATACGTTTTGATAAAGACCTTACTAGGGCGAAACGCGTTGACAGTTATACTGACAACTACCAGGAGAGAGAAACAAAGATTGGAGACTTTCCTTTTTGTTCCTTGCAAAATCTTGAAGCAACAAGTACAGGGAAGGATAACGATCGCAAACGGCCGTTTATTTGTTTACTCAACCTATCTGCAACACGCTGGAGTGTGCAACAAAGTACTCAGTGGGAGAAAGTGACATCACTGGAGTTACGTGGGTCTAAAGGAGAAAGCTGAAAAAGAAACAAACTACCGGTAAGGTACACAATATATCTGTGCTTGACACATAGCTTGTCTGAAGATTCCGGTAAGCCAACACACCTTCTAACGTTTACAAATACACACATGGTTCATTGGGTTATTTCCAAACAAATACAAAGACGCTAAGGTGAAAAACTGTGAGTCCTTTACCAACTGGGACAAGTTAAAGGGACACTATACCCAAACATTTTCTTTCATGATTAAGGTAGAGAATACAATTTTAAACAACATTCCAATTTACTTCTATTACCTAATTTGCTTCATTCTTTAGATATACTTTAATGAAGAAATAGCAATGCACACGGTGAACCAATCACAGGAAGCATCTACGTGCAGCTACCAATCAGCAGCTACTAAGCATATCTAGATATGCTTTTCAGCAAAGAATATCAAGAGAATGAAGCAAATTAGATAATAGAAGTAAATTAGAAAGTTGTTTATAATTGTATGCTCTTTCTATATCATGAAAGAATTTTTTTTGGGTTTCATGTCCCTTTAAGGTGGAAAACTGTGAAATCCTTTACCACCTGTGTTTGTTATCATCCTAGCAGGATATGACTGTGCCATAATTAGGATATATATCCTGAAAGAATAAGGAGGTTATATGGACTTTTTTTGTGGTTTAAGAAGCAAGGTGGAATCTGTATTGTTTTTTAGGTTTTATATAGGTATCATAGCTGTTTTATTATATTAATTTCTGTTTTAAATTATATGACTAGTCATTTCTTTTTTTTTTACCATATCTGTGAGTCTATCTAGACATCGTTTTAAGGGAGACGTCTCTATTTAAGCTACACTATTGTTTAAAAACTGGATACATAAATAAATATTATCTGTTTTACTAGAGGTATACATAAATGTATTGTTCTCTAGGACTCCTTAGCTTTTGTTAGCGCTCCTTCACTTCTATTTGTATAATTTGCATCAACTACTTGGTGTCCTTGGCAAAGGTTAAGCCTGTAAGGGAGCTTAGGAGTCACTATTCGGCAGCATACTTAGTTCTTTAATATTAGTACTTTCTCTTCCCCTGCTCAAGTCTTGAGCCTAAGTATAGGAAGCTTAGTTATGGAGAATGATATATTTACATGGAGGGAAAACGTTTTACAAGATATTACCAATAATGAATTATATATAACTGATACAGAACCAATAGATATTAATTTGAAAATGTCAAAACTAGAGAAAAATATGACGAGTGAACTTAAACAGAAAATAGAATTACATTTTCTGAATAAATATATAGCAAATAATTGGGCACCTAGAGGTTTAAGACTCAAGAAAAAATGCACATTTGATTTAAAAAATGAATTTCAAGTAGAATGGGACACAGCATTGAAAAAAACATAATTAACTCTAATGGATATATTAAAACGATCTAGGGAAGATTAATCAGAACAAATAAGCAATAATATCATAACAATTAAAAACGAACTAATAGACATGAAAGAAGATAGGGAATTCATTTCTAGACAAAAGGAAATAATTTTGAACCTAAATAAATTAAATAAGGAATTACAAGAAACAAAATGGAGGAAATATAGGAAAGACGAAGAAGATTATCGAGAGATAGGTAGGGAGACAGAAATGGTAACATAAGAGTCCGCACAAACACAAATAATATTTGAAAGGAGTGCACCTAGAAGATGGTATTCACACAGAGGTGAGAATCAATCACATCACAGAGAAGATAGAAATTACTACAAAAGAAATGAGGATCATTTTAGAGAAAACCCTTTTAGGGAAAACTGTAATCATACTCATAGAAATCAAACATATGGAGGGGATCCTAGAGCGAATAATAATCAGGAGTGGAGAATAGAAACAAATAACAGGTATGAAGGGTTAAATACAGATTCAATATCTCCAAGAAATAAGGAAAACATTTTAGGGGGGAGCCCTCAGATACTAGAAAAACTGTCAGTACCAAAGGCACCACCAATAAGAAAAAGAAACAGAGAGGATCAAGAGGAGGAAGAACAGGTAAAAAACACAAAGAAAACAAAATAGAGTCACCATCAGGGATTTTCAATTTAAGTAGTAAAGAACTTACTAAAGAAGAAGAAAAAGTATTAAAATTAGGTCTAAGCTTTGCCCCCACAACAAGAATGAATACATTCAATACACATATACACATAAGTCAATATGTCCGAAAATTGACCCTGAAAAGGTTATTTGCAAAGAATCCCATAGAAAGAAATTTTAATCAATACAAAACATCTAACAATAGAGATACAACTACCACAGAGATAAAACACACTGACTTAAAATTAAAATCCAAATTCTACCCCTCAAGTGAGAAAAGCAGAAACAACTTGTGAAAAAGGATGTATCTAAAATAAAATACAATAAATATAAGATAAGAAATATGACAAGAAAGGAGAATGAGATTATCAAAAATTTACAAAATAACAAAGAATTGACAATTAAAGCGGTGGACAAAGGAGGAGGAGTAGTCATTCTAGATACAGTTAAATATATATTAATGAAGCTAACAGACTGCTAGAAGATAAGGATACGTACAAGAAAATAAAATTAGATCCCACCAAAAAAATTCAAACTAGACTCACAAATTTGCTTGATAATGCCCTAACACAAGAAGTAATACATTAAAAAGAATATGACTTTCTCTGCCCCAGATTCCCAAAAATACTGGTATTTTATTATCTGCCGAAGATCCACAAAGACCTTATTAATCCACCAGGCAGGCCCATAATATCGGGCATAGGGTCAATAACTTAAAACTTATCCCAATATATAGATAACTTCCTGCAACATTATGTGAAAATCTACCATCTTATCTTAAAGACACAACTGATATATTACAATGCCTAAATGCTTTGAATTGGGAGGAACATTATATAATGGGCACATGTGATGTCTCCTCACTGTATACCAGCATACAGCATACCCTGGGGATAGAAGCAGCAGATATATATATGGCCAGAGATACCACATTAAATCCAAAACAGAAAGAGTTTATACTCAGGGGTATTTAATTCATCCTCAATCAGAATTATTTCTCCTTCAATGGAAAATTCTTCCTTCAGACTAGAGGAACTGCTATGGGCACGAGATTTGCGCCAAGCTATGGTAACCTTTTTTTAGGGAAGTGGAAGGAGGATTTCATCTCTACGCATAGGCTTGGCGCAAATCTCGTGCTTTATAAGAGGTACATTGACGATGTAATCTTTGTCTGGAAAGGGACACTCACAGAACTGGAAGAATTCATAAGGAGTAAAATAAATACATAAATAAATACTATCTGTTTTACTAGAGGTATACATAAATGTATTGTTCTCTAGGACTCCTTAGCTTTTGTTAGCGCTCCACTTCTATTTCTATAATTTGCATCAACTACTTGGCATCCTTGGGGAAGCTTTAGCCTGTAAGGGAGCTTAGGAGTCACTACTCGGCACCATACTTAGGCCTAGATTTGGAGTTCGGCGGTAGCCGTCAAAACCAGCGTTAGAGGCTCCTAACGCTGGTTTTGGCCGCCCGCTGGTATTTGGAGTCAGTGATTAAAGGGTCTAACGCTCACTTTTCAGCCGCGACTTTTCCATACCGCAGATCCCCCTACGCCATTTGCGTAGCCTATCTTTTCAATGGGATCTTTCTAACGCTGGTATTTAGAGTCGTTTCTGAAGTGAGCGTTAGAGCTCTAACGACAAGATTCCAGCCGCCTGAAAATAGCAGGAGTTAAGAGCTTTCTGGCTAACGCCGGTTCATAAAGCTCTTAACTACTGTACCCTAAAGTACACTAACACCCATAAACTACCTATGTACCCCTAAACCGAGGCCCCCCCACATCGCCGCCACTCGATTAAAATTTTTAACCCCTAATCTGCCGACCGCCACCTACGTTATACTTATGTACCCCTAATCTGCTGCCCCTAACCCCGCCGACCCCTGTATTACATTTATTAACCCCTAACCTGCCCCCCACAACGTCGCCGCCAGCTACTTAAAATAATTAACCCCTAATCTTCCGACCGCAAAGCGCCGCCACCTACGTTATCCCTATGTACCCCTAATCTGCTACCCCTAACACCGCCGACCCCTATATTATATTTATTAACCCCTAATCTGCCCCCCTCAACGTCGCCGACACCTGCCTACACTTATTAACCCCTAATCTGCCGAGCGGACCTGAGCGCTACTATAATAAAGTTATTAACCCCTAATCCGCATCACTAACCCTATCATAAATAGTATTAACCCCTAATCTGCCCTCCCTAACATCGCCGACAGCTACCTTCAATTATTAACCCCTAATCTGCCGAGCGGACCTCACCGCTATTCTAATAAATGTATTAACCCCTAAAGCTAAGTCTAACCCTAACACTAACACCCCCCTAAGTTAAATATAATTTACATCTAACGAAATAAATTAACTCTTATTAAATAAATTATTCCTATTTAAAGCTAAATACTTACCTGTAAAATAAATCCTAATATAGCTACAATATAAATTATAATTATATTATAGCTATTTTAGGATTAATATTTATTTTACAGGCAACTTTGTAATTATTTTAACCAGGTACAATAACTATTAAATAGTTAAGAACTATTTAATAGTTACCTAGTTAAAATAATAACAAATTTACCTGTAAAATAAATCCTAACCTAAGTTATAATTAAACCTAACACTACCCTATCAATAAAATAATTAAATAAACTACCTACAATTACCTACAATTAACCTAACACTACACTATCAATAAATAAATTAAACACAATTGCTACAAATAAATACAATTAAATAAACTATCTAAAGTACAAAAAATAAAAAAGAACTAAGTTACAAAAAATAAAAAAATATTTACAAACATAAGAAAAATATTACAACAATTTTAAACTAATTACACCTACTCTAAGCCCCCTAATAAAATAACAAAGCCCCCCAAAATAAAAAATTCCCTACCCTATTCTAAATTAAAAAAGTTACAAGCTCTTTTACCTTACCAGCCCTGAACAGGGCCCTTTGCGGGGCATGCCCCAAGAATTTCAGCTCTTTTGCCTGTAAAAGAATAAATACAATACCCCCCCCCAACATTACAACCCACCACCCACATACCCCTAATCTAACCCAAACCCCCCTTAAATAAACCTAACACTAAGCCCCTGAAGATCTTCCTACCTTGTCTTCACCATCCAGGTATCACCGATCCGTCCTGGCTCCAAGATCTTCATCCAACCCAAGCGGGGGTTGGCGATCCATAATCCGGTCCAGAAGAGGCTCCAAAGTCTTCCTCCTATCCGGCAAGAAGAGGACATCCGGACCGGCAAACATCTTCTCCAAGCGGCATCTTCGATCTTCTTCCATCCGGAGCGAAGCGGCAGGATCCTGAAGACATCCAGCGCGGAACATCCATCCGGACCGACGACTGAACGACGAATGACTGTTCCTTTAAGGGACGTCATCCAAGATGGCGTCCCTCGAATTCCGATTGGCTGATAGGATTCTATCAGCCAATCGGAATTAAGGTAGGAATTTTCTGATTGGCTGATGGAATCAGCCAATCAGAATCTAGTTCAATCCGATTGGCCGATCCAATCAGCCAATCAGATTGAGCTCGCATTCTATTGGCTGATCGGAACAGCCAATAGAATGCGAGCTCAATCTGATTGGCTGATTGGATCAGCCAATCGGATTGAACTTGATTCTGATTGGCTGATTCCATCAGCCAATCAGAAAATTCCTACCTTAATTCCGATTGGCTGATAGAATCCTATCAGCCAATCGGAATTCGAGGGACGCCATCTTGGATGACGTCCCTTAAAGGAACAGTCATTCGTCGTTCAGTCGTCGGTCCGGATGGATGTTCCGCGCTGGATGTCTTCAGGATCCTGCCGCTTCGCTCCGGATGGAAGAAGATCGAAGATGCCGCTTGGAGAAGATGTTTGCCGGTCCGGATGTCCTCTTCTTGCCGGATAGGAGGAAGACTTTGGAGCCTCTTCTGGACCGGATTATGGATCGCCAACCCCCGCTTGGGTTGGATGAAGATCTTGGAGCCAGGACGGATCGGTGATACCTGGATGGTGAAGACAAGGTAGGAAGATCTTCAGGGGCTTAGTGTTAGGTTTATTTAAGGGGGGTTTGGGTTAGATTAGGGGTATGTGGGTGGTGGGTTGTAATGTTGGGGGGGGGGGTATTGTATTTATTCTTTTACAGGCAAAAGAGCTGAAATTCTTGGGGCATGCCCCGCAAAGGGCCCTGTTCAGGGCTGGTAAGGTAAAAGAGCTTGTAACTTTTTTAATTTAGAATAGGGTAGGGAATTTTTTATTTTGGGGGGCTTTGTTATTTTATTAGGGGGCTTAGAGTAGGTGTAATTAGTTTAAAATTGTTGTAATATTTTTCTTATGTTTGTAAATATTTTTTTATTTTTTGTAACTTAGTTCTTTTTTATTTTTTGTACTTTAGATAGTTTATTTAATTGTATTTATTTGTAGCAATTGTGTTTAATTAATTTATTGATAGTGTAGTGTTAGGTTAATTGTAGGTAATTGTAGGTAGTTTATTTAATTATTTTATTGATAGGGTAGTGTTAGGTTTAATTATAACTTAGGTTAGGATTTATTTTACAGGTAAATTTGTTATTATTTTAACTAGGTAACTATTAAATAGTTCTTAACTATTTAATATTTATTGTACCTGGTTAAAATAATTACAAAGTTGCCTGTAAAATAAATATTAATCCTAAAATAGCTATAATATAATTATAATTTATATTGTAGCTATATTAGGATTTATTTTACAGGTAAGTATTTAGCTTTAAATAGGAATAATTTATTTAATAAGAGTTAATTTATTTCGTTAGATGTAAATTATATTTAACTTAGGGGGGTGTTAGTGTTAGGGTTAGACTTAGCTTTAGGGGTTAATACATTTATTAGAATAGCGGTGAGGTCCGCTCGGCAGATTAGGGGTTAATAATTGAAGGTAGCTGTCGACGATGTTAGGGAGAGCAGATTAGGGGTTAATACTATTTATGATAGGGTTAGTGATGCGGATTAGGGGTTAATAACTTTATTATAGTAGCGCTCAGGTCCGCTCGGCAGATTAGGGGTTAATAAGTGTAGGCAGGTGTCGGCGACGTTGTGGGGGGCAGGTTAGGGGTTAATAAATATAATATAGGGGTCGGCGGTGTTAGGGGTAGCAGATTAGGGGTACATAGGGAGAACGTAGGTTGCGGCGGTTTACGGAGCGGCAGATTAGGGGTTAAAAAAAATATGCAGGGGTCAGCGATAGCGGGGGCGGCAGATTAGGGGTTAATAAGTGTAAGGTTAGGGGTGTTTAGACTCGGGGTACATGTTAGGGTGTTAGGTGCAGACGTAGGAAGTGTTTCCCCATAGGAAACAATGGGGCTGCGTTAGGAGCTGAACGCTGCTTTTTTGCAGGTGTTAGGTTTTTTTTCAGCTCAAACAGTCCCATTGTTTCCTATGGGAGAATCGTGCACGAGCACGTTTTTGAGGCCGGCCGTGTCCGTAAGCAACTCTGGTATCGAGAGTTGCATTTGCGGTAAAAATTCTCTACGCTCCTTTTTTGGAGCCTAACGCAGCATTTGTTTGAACTCTCGATACCAGAGTTAATTTTATGGTGCGGCCAGAAAAAAGCCCGCGGAGCGTTAACAGCCCTTTTACCGCCGAACTCCAAATCTAGGCCTAAGTTCTTTAATGTTACCATTTCTTTTTGGTTCAGCACCTGGGTGGCCCTTTCTGATTGGTGTCTAAATATAGCCACCAATCAGCAAGTGCAACCCAGGTCTGAACCAAAAATGGGTTGGCTCCTAAGTTTACATTCAAATAAAGATAGCAAGAGAACAAATAAAAATTGATAGTAGGAGTAAAATAGAAAGCTGCTTAAAATTGAATGCTCTTTCTGAATCATGAAAGTTTAATTTTGACTAGACTATTCTATTAAAAGAGGTACTATTCTCTGAGGGGATAGTAGTACTTTTAGCAAGCGTAGAACTAGCTACATTCACTTTGGGAATAATGCATCTTAA
Organism: Bombina bombina; assembly: GCF_027579735.1. Lineage (NCBI taxonomy): Eukaryota > Metazoa > Chordata > Amphibia > Anura > Bombinatoridae > Bombina > Bombina bombina. The sequence goes on along the minus strand of NC_069503.1, from coordinate 730,536,075 downwards.
AATATGTGCGCTCAGACTCCAGGTCCAACAATGGATCCTGACTATCTAACAGTATCTCACCTTATGAAGTATCTGAATCTTACACATCAGAATCCTTAAACAGAGTTACCGATCTGCTGCTTCTGTGAAATATACCAGATGAGCTGAAACCAGCTGAGGTATCACCCTTTGCGAGCAAACACTTATATTTGCTCTGGAGAAGCATAAATGCCAAAACTTCACTAATAGCGGAGTGCAAATATTCCTTAAAATCGGGAGAAGCATCTAGGTAACCTCCCTGGGACCTACCCTACACTATAATGGTCTCTCATTCAGCACACCTATAACATAAACAGTTTCCCAGGGCAAAAACTGACCTCCACCCAAAGAATGTAAAGAGATAATACCCAGGACTGACTCTAAGTTATAAAGTGCCCGAAACCTGTCAGAGAGAAAAACCTATGTGTGTATTGTCCTCAGGCTAGGTGTAAAATTAACAATATACATACCAATAATCTGTTGGCTATGCGAATGCTCCTCTTCACCTACCTGTTAGAACTTGCTCCCCCTTTCTTACCCAGCTGCAGTAAACCTGTGTCCAGCACAATAGACCATCCTGGTTAGATCTGAAGCAGGAGTACATAGAGAGGACAACAGGAGGAGGCTGAAGGATAATTCCCAGCAACACCTGAGGCAGGACAGTAACAAACTCCCAAGGGAGAATTACTATCACTGCCAGTTTACTCCTGTACATCACATTTTTCTATTCCCAGCTCTCTTAAGGGGATAATGGGTCTCACATAGGTCTGAGAACCCCTGAGAAGCACTTCAATTTTCGCCTTCTCCGATAAAGGTCAATAAGACTGAGGTGTATTGGGAAGTGGGAGGAATTAAAGGCTCCTGGTACATTGGGTATTTTTTGCCTTCTCTAAATGGACTGGAGTTTAATTCCACAAGTGATGGCTCATGGGCTCTCTCCACCTTATGAAAGAAAAAATGGATTTACCTAAAAGAGATGGTAAATAAAATATCTTACCTCTTCCTCCATTCCAAGGGTTTGATTGATAGTTCTATTTAAGGCCTCTTAGGAAGCTCAAGACCTGTTTAAAAAATATCGCAAAAAACATATAATGTTAGTTTAGCAAAATATAAAACATATCTTAATGCTTTTATAAAAAAAAATTATAAAAAGACACACACACAAATAAAACAGTTTAGCCAAAAAGAGATGGTAAATAAAATAGCTTACATCTTTCTCCATTCCGACAGTTTGAACAGTTCTATTTCTTCTTGGGAAGTTCGATACCTGTTTAAAAAAAACACACAGTTGGTTTACAAAAATATAAAACATATCTAAAAACTTTTATAAAAAAACACAAATTTAAAAACGGTTTAACCAAAAAGAGATGGGGAAACATATAACTAACCTCTTCCTCCATTCCAAGGGTTTGATGAACAGTTCTATCTCAAAATTCTTGGGAAGCTTGAGACCTGTTTATAAAATATTTAAAAAAACATACAAAGTTAGTTTAGCTAAATATAAAACATATCTAAATACTTTTATCAAAAAACACAAATGTAAAGATGGTTTAACCCAAAGAGATGGTAAATAAAATAGCTTACCTCTTTCTCCATTGCAAGGGTTTGATAAACAGTTCTATCTTAAACTTTTTGGGATGCTCGATACCTGTTTAAAAATATTTAAAAAACATACAAAGTTAGTTTAGCTAAATATAAAACATATCTAGATGTTTTTATCAAAAAACAGTTTAACCCAAAAGAGATGGTAAATAAAATAGCTTACCTCTTCCTCCATTCCAAGGGTTTGAAGAACAGTTCTATTTAAAACTTCTTGGGAAGCTCAATTAAAGAGACCTGTTTAAAAATATTAAAACAAAGATATATATATATATATATATATATATATATATATATATATATATGTCTCAAGCTAATGGAAGTATATAACTTTAAAGGGACAGTAAACACCAGAATTGTTGTTGTTTAAAAAGGTAGATAATCCCTTTATTACCCATTCCCCAGTTTTGCATAACCAACACAGTTATAATAATATACTTTTTACCTCTGTGATTACCTTGTATCTATGCCTCTGCAAACTGCCCCCTTATTTCAGTTCTTTTGACAGAATTGCATTTTTAGCCAATCAGTGCTGACTCATAGGAGCGTCACGTGCCTGAGCGCAATGTTATCTATATAAAACACATTAACTAATGCCCTCTAGCGGTGCAAAACTGTCAAAATGCTTTCAGATTAGAGGCAGCCTTCAAGGTCTAAGAAATTAGAATATGAACCTCCTAGGTTTAGCTTTCAACTAAGAATACCAAGAGAAAAAAGCAAAATTGGTAATAAAAGTAAATTGAAAAGTTATTTAAAATTACATGCCCTATTTAAATCATGAAAGTTTTTTTTTTACTTGACTGTCCCTTTAACGGTACATGTAAAAATAGTTTTAAAAATAAAATGCATCCATGCACATTTAAATTTTGACCTTTCTATCCCTTTAAAGGTTCAGATAAAACAGGAGGAGGTATAATATTAAAAAAAAATATAATACAAAAACACACAGCTAAATACAATATAAATTACAAATTTAAAGGAAGGACACACATCAAACTTTCATCTATCTAATTTTATTGATATCAATTCTATAAGATCACCTACTGATTTCTATAGAACCCAAAGACAGACCAAATAGTGTGACAATCCTCTTTCCTCTCTCACCTCTACAAGCGCTTTACCATTCCAGTTCCCCTCAGAAGATGAGGGGAAGTGTCACTCTGCTTGGCTTCCATTTGGGTCCTGTAGAGGTTTAGACAACTCTCCTAAATGCTTTTATTAAAAAACACAAATTTGGGGGCGTGTAACCCCGTGATCAGAAGCAAACTCGGAAAGCTCCTCTAATAGATATTACATTTTCATAAGTATCTTCTTTCAATTATATCATTTTGAATCACATTTTTACATATCTGCTAAGGAGAAGTCAAGGAGCAGTTCAATGTAATTATTTATTGGATAGCACAAGCAGAATCCACTCTGGGTGAGTCTGCAGGCGGCAGCTGCCATTCACATATGCCATTTCCCCCCCTCGGTTCCCTTTACAACCGAGTAACGCAGTAATCACCTGCAACAAACATCTAGCAACTAAAATACTCTTTCAAAACCATGGAGGAAGAATATGATTTAATCCTATTTCTACTGGCTGACTTGGATCTACAAATACAGACCAGATTTGATGATCTTATATCGACCCTGCAAAATTCACAAGACGCAGACAACATATCCAGTAGGGCAGATGTGGCGGTTCCTGGATGTTGTGGAGATGGGTTCCAGCCGGTTGTGAATTCAGAAGCAATTTCACTAGCGTTAGATCGCTTCACAGGAGACTCGCAGGAGAAGACAGTGTTTTTCTCGGGGATCTGCTTATGGCCCTTCTTTCCGATCGTGGGAGATGCGGCCGATCTCCCGGGGAGGTTCGAGAGGGCCACGTGGTTTCAGCTGTACCCGCACCTGTACAATAGTCCTAGAGATGTGAGGAATTTTTTGGCTGAGATGGTGGACTTACAGGCTTGGATTCTCACTGCTCGGAGCCGGTATGTTTATGCTGGGACTGCTCTAAACCCGAGATCAACCGGAACTCATATTGTATCGCTGGATCTTGTCTCCCTACTAGCTGTAAGAGAAAGGGAAAACTCTGTTTTGCGCAGAACAGGAGTAGGTTAAGTTTTTTGCTGCCTTCTGGCCCATTTGCTGCATCTCCAGTAAAGACAGTACACCAGACTTATAATAGGGGCAAAACCTGATGTCATTGCTATTTCTCAAAGTTGCAGGTTTATGTCTTTAGAATTTTCTCCTATATTGGTTTGAGGCAGATATTTTAGACTCAGAGCGTGAACTCTATATATTGCTGTACAGGGATGGATGGCTGGGGTGATTGTAGTGACATCTTCTTAAGTTTTAACCATGGTGAGACAGAAAGTACAGATAAGATATGAGTAGGTGGCCTTATCAAGTTAATTGTACTTATTATTTATAAAGTTAAGTGTGTTAAGATGGTTCACCGTATAGAATATTATTGAGTGTCAGTTATGTTTATTTGTTCAAGCTATTATCACCCAGTTGGGTTTGGATGTAAAGGGCATGACTAACACTGTATGGATATGCAAAATTTGCTTTCTTAGCCCAGTATAAATCTAAATCCAGTATGTAGAGAATTTATGGGGTATATACTTGGGAAATGTGCATCCACCTTGATATTTCTAAAGGGTTTATCTGAGTGGATACCATCTATATGATAGCATTACATCCCTTACATTAAACCATACCTGGCGTATGTTCATAAGAAAGCCTCAATTAGTAACCAAATTGGGCCTCACCATATAATTACTTGCAACATAGCAAAAAGTACCCTTGCAAGTTATAGTTGATTCAGGGCAAGAATTATATCTTATTTAAAGAGCTAATTTTTAATTGTTAATTTGTTCCTGATCCTCCTTGTCCTCAATCCCAGATATTCTGTATTTATTTACTTTAAGGGCCCAAGAGTGGCCTGTGTATCGCTTGGGGTTGGGACTTGTGCTAATTTTAGTTGCCATAAGTTTTGCATTAGATTAATATTATATACCTTCCAATGTAGTACAATATCTTTCAAATTAGACAGTGGTCTATTACTCTCAGTAACCTAGTTGAAAGTATCACCATATTAGGCAGAGTGTTAGCATGATGGAGTACTACAGTCATTATTTTATTTCCTACATACTACAACATGTTTGATAACATTCTAATATTTCTACTATACCTAGATTATCATTATATAAGGTGTATAAGCTTTTTAGGATGATGACATTATGTAAAGTTAAATATGTTTACATATAGAAAAGAAAAAAAAAGAGGTAACTTGTTATTATGATCATTTTACTTTGTTTATTTATACAATTTGTGAGATGGAGACTTGAATGTAGAATTCTTTTATCAAATAGACATGGGGTAGAAGGGGTACTGATATGCTCTTTCGATATCTTTGTATTATTGTCATATGTATAAAAGGTAACTAATGTTCAACATGTATCAAAATGATCTAGATTGTATGCTGTTTATACACCTCAATAAAAAACTTTGATTAAAAAAAAAAAAAAAACCCACAAATTTGGGAGATGGAGCCGACCGATAGCTAAGATGGCCGCGTGATTTGAATGCTCCGTGCAAACCAATAACCAAATATGCCTTACTTGTGACTGCAAATTACAATAACACCTGTATTGGAGCAATAATCACTCAATGAGATTCTGGGACTGCTATGCGCTGATCATCTGGGCCAGAAAATATGTTTCAAGCGCATTTCTAAGAACAGACAACAACGCGCGACTAAACTATGCAATACCTGCATGTCAGCTCAAACAGCTCAATCATTGTGAGTATTGACCACAGCGACTGGATGCATCTGACACCTCCACAACTGACTGACTCCTGTATATAAGGAGTAGCACACTGCACGACACATCGGTGCCCTGGAGAAGTAATTCAGGTACTCACCTGTGTATAATCATATACATCAAGGGGATTAACCTACTGGATAATCTCTGCAGACAAGAACTGGTATGGTCGAATCTACAGTGGTGGCCTTCCTAACGACTTGCTTGCTAATTTATATCCCCCAGCCTCTGGGGTAAACAGCTATGCTATAAATCTGAGATATTTTGAGTGGCACTCTCAAGTATACCCATTTGGATTATCATGGAGAAAATTGAGAGCCAGGAACACAAAATGACAACTCTGATTTACTGTCATTATACTGATCTCAAGCGGATGTTAAGTTCTACTCTAGAGAATATACTGGCTGCGTCAGTGTCATTGGAGGAGACCAGAGACTCAAACCTCAACCAACCTCACAATACAGTATGCCAGGAGACCACAGAAGTTTTCTACTCAGTGCTGCAACTTTCTGAGGAGCGCTCCTTCTTTATCAGAGCTCAGTCGACTCAGGAGAAGGTAATACTTTACAAAGCCAATAATCAAAACCAGTCAGTACTGAGACAAACATACGGAGGTGACTTACAACCAGGATGAACCATCCAAAGTCTTGGTAGCTATACTGAACAGCACAAGGAAATTGCTTTTGAAGAGATCTACATCAGTAAGTTTACAAGCAAAATTACTTGTTTTTCTAGGGGGCTCCTACATCTGTGGACTTTAGTATCTAAAAAGACCCCGGAGCTTTGCTACCTAACCACAGTTGATAATACACTGCAGCTCTACTGTGACTTTGTAGTGTCCCTAACCAAGAAAGGAATTGGCTGAGATGCACCCTTAGAGACATGAGTGAACGTCTAGAATAGGAGTCCATAAGCGCTAATGAGATAAATGTTTACTATATTGGTTCCTAAGAACTAAGTTATATGACAACAATGAGCTTGAGCCTTCTTTGAACTAGCAACTACCTGTCACCACTAATTAAAGTTGCTGTATGCACTATTCTATTCATGTTATAGTCTAAACCTATAAATCTGGTTTATATAAACAGTCTTTTCCTCTATGTCAATTGTGCAGCACTAGGATTGGGAGTATACCCATAAGATACCAACTTTATAGAGATGTATAACCTGCTTTTATAGAAGTATACAGTTTAGTTTATTCACACTATGGATCCATATGAGTAATCTAATATATATATATATATATATATATATATATATATATATATATATATATACTTGTGAGCTCTATCACTGTAGTAGTCTTTCACTTGATGAGAGAGAGTCTGCAATGATTACATTACTTTACATTTACAGTGCCATATCTCTTGGTGTGCGGCCGGGACTTCAGAATAAAGTCACCTATATTTATGTGAACTATAGCTAGGCGTTTCAAATAGTAGAATAGTTAAGCTGCTACACATAGTACACAGCATTACTCGCAGTATACTATTACTACTAGATGTCTGTTACTACATCACAAGCCCTTTATGTTCATTAATGTAATGGATAGGTACTATTATAATAACCCTGACACTTGGATTAGACCATATTTCTTTCATTCAGTCACACAAATAGGAACGTCACCCCTCCTAGAGTATGTTTCTCACATCTCTCAGCCATTTATAGCTTGTTAATACATAGGTATTTTCTTGCTTCTCTTGTATCTCCATAACTAGCCACTAAATTTCAACATATACCTAAGACTCTCAGATTCCATATCTGTTAAAAATGTTTAATTCACCATTTCAGACTTCAAGTGGTGCTTACCCGCTGACACACTATTTTGAAACTAAAGCAAGTTTATATAGCTATATCTTTGCTATATATGTTCTCAACTCTCCTCTCTTTGACATATAAGTTTATTCGGGGTTCAAAGGGGGGGTCCTGTGAACGATGGAGAGTATATAATAGAAAACGGAGATTTCATATCTATATGTTAATTACATCTATCTTTGGTACACATTTCACTGTATTTGAATGTTTTCTTTTCATTTGCTGACCACATTATTTACGGTATGTTTGTTACTCATGATGGTGTGGTTAAAACATGTACATTTCTATTTTGTGAATGAACATTCTCAATATGTTGTTACTGCTAAAAGTCTCAATAAAAGATTAAACAAAACAAAAAAAAACAGCAACACATATTGAAAAAGGTTTTAACCTAAAATTGGTGGTAAATAAAATACCTTCCTCCATTCCGAGGGTTTGATAAATAGTTCTATTTAAAACTTCTTGGGAAGCTTGAGTGACGAGACCTGTTTAAAGAATATTAAAACATACAAAGTTATTTTACAAAAAAAATAAAAAAGAGGGTGAAGAATATTGCTACATGATTAGTGTCCACTCAGGATCACTACAGATTTATACTAATGTCAATAATTTTGTATTAAACAGGACTTATCAGATTTGTATAATTTTGATTTCAAAAGAGAAGCTTAATAAAAAAAAACAATCCCCTCATCTTTTTAAAAAGTTAAAAAGAAAAAAAAAACAGACACAATTTTTAATATAGAAAAATATATGGGGGTAACTTAAAATATAAGCTAACAAAATGATATAAATAGAAATATTTAAACAAGCTAATAAAAAAGACAATCAGACATGTACAGGATACATTACAAATCAAAGGGCCAGCAAACGTTCAAATTAATGTCATATAACTCTACACTATGTAACCTAGCGACAGTTTGAAGATTTAACTCCCCAAATCCGTACTCATCTTACCTTCTGCGCCAGCCTATACTGCTCTTCAGGTTTCTTCAACAGTACGTCTAATCCCAGTGCTACAGGCTGTACCGTTGAACTAAATGTAACGGGTAGCTGCGCTGGGTAAAGCAGCCAACAGCTTTACCCAGTGTGAGAGCGTGCTACATGTAGTTCAACAAGGCGACCGATTGTGCTGGGATTAGAATCCTCGCTGTTGAAGAAACCAGAGGAACAGAAGAGGTTGGCAAGGAAGGTAAGGTGAGGTAAGTATGAGTTTGGGGAGTTAAATCTTTAAAATCCTTTCCACTATCCACATAATTATGTGCATATTTATGTAACATTAATTTAAACATTGACTGGACCTTTAATATAGAGGACAAACATTAAAACATTATTAATTCCACTGTTATATTTTACTTAAGATGACCTGCTCTTTAAAAACAAAAAGGTGCATTAACCAATGTGACAATCACTTCCTCTCTCCCTCCTACACCATAATGCCACTAATCCAATACTCCATAGAGGAAGAGGGGATGTGTCACTCTGCTTGGTGACCTTTTCAGGTCTTCCCGAGAACAAAATAAAACTGTTATTCTAATATTAAAACAATTAATTAAAAGCACTAGTTGAAAAACGTATTAAACTAAATCCCCTTCCCTCTCCCAGCTCCACCAACTCTATACCATACCAGTTCCCTACAGAGAATATCACTCTGCTTCACTTCCATTTATGTCCTCTAGAGGTGTAGGCAGCTCTCCAAAAGCAAATACTTTTATCAAAAACACAAATTTAAAAAGTGCTTAACCTAAAAGAGGTAGTAATTAAAACAGCTTACCTCTTCCTACATTCCGATGGTTTGATGAACAGTTCTATTAAAAACTTATTTGGAAGCTCAAGTAAAGAGACCTGTTTATATAAAAATTAAAACATACAAAGTTATTATACAAACATATACAAGCTACAGATTTACACCAATATAATGACTTTTAAAAAAATGTGTACAGTTTTGGTTTCAAAAGAGGAGCTTTAAAAAATAAAATTATGCTTAACTGATAAATTCATGTATTTCATGGTGGTGAGAGTCCATGAGAAAATCACATGTGGGATTATACTCCAGGTGGAGGCAAAAAATACCCAACATACCAAGAGCTTTTAATCCCATCCATTTCACTAACTATCTCAGTTAAACATACGGCCAAGAAATGAGAGGAACAGAGAAGCAGGAACGATAAAGGTAGGGTAAATGAAGTGCAAACTGGAACTGCTGCCAAATGAGTATAAAAATGGGTGGGCTCTCATCACCATGAAAGAAATTAACTTATCAGGAAAGTATACATTTTGTTTTCTTTCATAAAGTGTTGAGAGTACACAAGACATCACATCTGTGATCTAATACTCAAGCTGTAGAGTCCACAAAATATCCATGAAAGCGTGGAACATGAACTTAAATGATAAAATACAGAAAAATAATGTAAGAACCAAATATATGGCTTGCATAATTGTTTAACAGATACTTAATCCCCAGAAGTAGAAACAGATCTCTCTACCAGCCTTACTAATCATTTGCTTTAGCCAAAATAAAAGTGTAATTGCTGAAGCTTTCTGACCCTTATGAGATTCATTAAAAAAAAATGTACAAATAAGAAAGAAGTTTGTCAAAAAAAATCTTAGTGGCCCCTAAAGACAATTTTAGAGTCCTTAGCATATCCAGATTATTCAAAACATATTATCCTCCAGACAGAGTATCCAAACCATGCATAAGTGTAAAGGATGTTGTTTTTTACAACCCATAGGGCCAAAAAGGTTCCAAGGAGGAGATACCAGATAAACACCTGTCTAGTGGTAAACCGCACCTGTGTCATGCCTGCCTGTTTGATGCCCCTGTCTCTTTAAGGATGTTACTGGGCTTCCCTGTTAGTCAGCTTTTATTGGGCATCAACCTCTTCTGCTGGAACCTGTGTGATTAATTATCTCCCACCTGATCTCTGATTCGGTTTCTATTTAGGAAACTCTCATGCCTAGGCTCAATGCACCAGCTTAGTTGCAGTTTCCATCTTACCTTTTCCCTGTGTATTTCAAGTCATTCTAGTACTGCCTGATTTCCTCTGTCTGGGTTCGACTGCCCACATGTACCCTGCTGTATTTTATTTGTTCATTATGCTGTTTTTATTATGGACACCGCTATATTATATATTCTAAACCCTGCAACATATATTAGCTCCCAAAAGAACCATTATTGTGATTATTTGCTACAACAAGTAAATTCTATACCCTAATCCTGCAACAAAACTCGGTTATCAGACAAGTATTAATGTGGTTACCCAGTCATCTGCTACAACTGTATTGTATACTCAGACCTTGCAACATATCTCAGTTACCAGATTTCTATTACTATTACTGTGTGTACCCAGTGATCTATTACTGCTGTATTGGATACTCTAAACCCTGTAAAATATTTCAGTTTTCCAAGGTAACTCTTACTGTGACACCAGATGAGAAAACATTTCCAGGCCTTATGATAAATCTTCCTAGACCAATGATTCCTACCTACCTTAAAGAAGAAGAATGTCAATAGCTGAATTAGAAAAACCTCAAAAACAGGCATAGAAATACCTGCGTACATTCCAGGTTTGAATAAAATCTTCCCCTGAAAATGAGGAGACAAAATCTGCCTTTACAAACCATATCCGACGACCAAGATTTTAACCACCAGACTCTTCGAGTTAAATGGTCAAGCTGCATTTTGGCATTGATGAAGATTATTTACACAGCAGCATCACAAAATAAAAGTGTTGTCAACTTTAATCATCTACGGTTGATCCTAAATCTTATCCAGTTAAATCTTCTCAGAGACCATCTCTGATAAAGAGTCACACTATAAAGTTATAGCTTCTGCTACTCAAACACCACAAACTGCTGGTATGAAGACAAAAAAAACCCCTGCTTTTCTAAGATAAGATACTAATGTCCTATCCATTGTCAGAGCAAGTGTGATGTAATCACTGACTCAAGAGCTGACATCTGTTTGTGAGCAAAAGCTCCTCTGTGACATCACAGGCTCCATGGTAACTCACCACCTCTAACCACAGACAATGAGGCAGAGGTGAACTGTCACTCTAGAGGTGTCCAATATGGAACAAGTCATAAATATGTCCTTAAATGAAGTGTTGTATTCTAATGGAATAGTAGTTTGCTTAGCTAAAGCGATTCTGTCCCTTTAAAAAGGGACATGAAAGGCAAAGTTAAACTTTCATTGACCAGATATTCAATTTAAATTCTATTAAAAAATGTGTGTTCTCTTTGTATCCTTTGTTGAAAAGCATACATAGGTAGGCACCGCAACAATGCACTACTGGGTGCTGCTATCAGGTTATTGGTAGCTACACACGTACCTCTTCCTGTAAACTAAAGCTCAATTATTAGAACAATTAAAAATTAAAATTTCATTGCTTAGCTCTTCTACCTCCAACTGGCAGTGTAATTTTTTGAACTTTACACAGGTTTCCTTTAACCTATGCCTAAGTATAGAAACTTTCAGAACAGATATGAATACCACAGGAAAAGTCAGCTATTTAAAATGCCAAAATAAAGTAAAAGGATCAATTTGAAAACATTTTAATACAGCGGTTCAAATGGATCTTTGGAAACAAATTAAAGGGATAGGAAAGTCAAAATTAAACTTGCATGATTCAGATAGAGCATGTCATTTCAAGACACTTTTAAATTCACTTCTATTTTTAAATGTGCTTCAGTCTCTTAGTATCCCTTGTTAAAAAATGATTACGCACATATCATACACTAGTGGGAGCTGCTGCTAATTGGTGCCTGCACACATTTGTCTTTTGTGATTGGCTAAATAGATATTTTCAGCTTCCTGTCAGTAGTGCGAGCCTGTCCCTTCAGCAATGGATAACTAGAGAATGAAGAAAATTTGATAATAGAATTAAATTAGAAAGTTATTTAAATGTGTATGTTCTATCTGAATCATAAAAGAAAATGTTGGGGTTTACTATCCCATTAATGTGGAGAAAAATTTGGGATAAAGTGTTCCTTTCAATTGGTCTGGGTGAGCAGGTGAATTTACTAACCCGGATCAGATGAGAAAATGGAGATCTTGATGTTACAGTACTTTTAATAAAAAATAAAAAAAATCTTTTTTGAACAAAGGTTTCTTATATCTGTTTATTTCTGGTTATATTTTCCCTTTACAGCAGGCTAAATTCTGCTATGAAGCGGAAAAGATTATGGCAATCTTGCAGCTGGTTGCAGGGTCACTCTGCAGCAGGGCACAGAAATTGCTTTTAAGCAGTCAGGGTTTTGTGAAATGGCAATCTATATTCTCTAAACACACTATAGCAAGTTGGTACATGTCTATCTTAAAGGAGTATAAAAGCAAAAGGTGCACAGATTAGTATATA